>NC_090647.1:399611920-399909420 GCF_040937935.1 Hyperolius riggenbachi | reverse complement strand
TATGTAGGTGTGTGTGTGTGTATGTAGGTGTGTGTGTGTGTATGTAGGGGTGTGTGTGTGTGTATGTAGGGGTGTGTGTGTGTGTATGTAGGGGTGTGTGTGTGTGTAGGTAGGTGTGTGTGTGTATGTATGTAGGTAGGTGTGTGTGTGTATGTAGGTAGGTGTGTGTGTGTATGAAGGTAGGTGTGTGTGTGTATGTAGATGTAGGTGTGTGTGTGTATGTAGATGTAGGTGTGTGTGTGTATGTAGATGTAGGTGTGTGTGTGTATGTAGATGTAGGTGTGTGTGTGTATGTAGATGTAGGTGTGTGTGTATGTAGATGTAGGTGTGTGTGTATGTAGATGTAGGTGTGTGTGTATGTAGATGTAGGTGTGCGTGTATGTAGATGTAGGTGTGTGTGTATGTAGATGTAGGTGTGCGTGTGTGTGTAGGTGTGTGTGTAGGTGTGTGTGTAGGTAGGTGTATGTGTGTGTAGGTAGGTGTGTGTGTGTATGAAGGTAGGTGTGTGTGTGTGTATGAAGGTAGGTGTGTGTGTAGATGTAGGTGTGTGTGTGTGTATGTAGATGTAGGTGTGTGTGTAGATGTAGGTGTGTGTGTGTGTATGTAGATGTAGGTGTGTGTGTGTATGTAGATGTAGGTGTGTGTGTGTATGTAGATGTAGGTGTGTGTGTGTGTATGTAGGTGTGCGTGTAGGTGTGCGTGTGTAGGTGTGTATGTGTAGGTGTGTATGTAGGTGTGTATGTAGGTATGTAGGTGTGTGTGTGTGTGTATGTAGGGGTGTGTGTGTGTGTAGGTAGGTGTGTGTGTATGTAGGTAGGTGTGTGTGTATGTAGGTAGGTGTGTGTGTGTGTGTATGTAGGTAGGTGTGTGTGTGTGTGTATGTAGGTAGGTGTGTGTGTATGAAGGTAGGTGTGTGTGTATGAAGGTAGGTGTGTGTGTGTATGTAGATGTAGGTGTGTGTGTGTATGTAGATGTAGGTGTGTGTGTGTATGTAGATGTAGGTGTGTGTGTGTGTATGTAGATGTAGGTGTGTGTGTGTATGTAGATGTAGGTGTGTGTGTGTATGTAGATGTAGGTGTGTGTGTGTATGTAGATGTAGGTGTGTGTGTATGTAGATGTAGGTGTGCGTGTGTGTGTAGGTGTGCGTGTAGGTGTGCGTGTGTAGGTGTGTGTGTGTGTATGTATTGGTGTGTGTGTGTATGTGTAGGTGTGTATGTGTGTAGGTGTGTGTGTGTGTAGGTGTATGTATGTAGGTGTGTGTGTGTGTGTAGGTGTGTGTGTGTGTAGGTGTGTGTGTGTGTGTATGTAGGTGTGTGTGTGTAGGTGTGTGTATGTAGGTGTGTGTGTGTAGGTGTGTGTGTGTAGGTGTGTGTGTGTGTGTGTATGTGTATATGTAGGTGTGTGTGTGTGTATGTAGGTGTGTGTGTGTGTATGTAGGTGTGTGTGTGTGTGTGTGTGTGTGTGTGTGTGTGTGTGTAGGTGTGTGTATGTAGGTGTGTGTATGTAGGTGTGTGTGTGTGTGTGTGTGTGTGTAGGTGTGTGTGTGTGTGTGTGTGTGTGTGTAGGTGTGTGTGTGTGTGTAGGTGTGTGTGTGTGTGTGTATGTAGGTGTGTGTGTGTGTGTGTGTGTGTGTGTGTGTGTGTGTGTGTGTGTGTGTGTGTATGTAGGTGTGTGTGTGTAGGTGTGTAGGTGTGTGTGTGTTTGTGTGTGTATATACAGTGGGTTGCAAAAGTATTCGGCCCCCTTGAAGTTTTCCACATTTTGTCACATTACTGCCACAAACATGCATCAATTTTATTGGAATTCCACGTGACAGACCAATACAAAGTGGTGTACATGTGAGAAGTAGATCGAAAATCATACATCATTCCAAACATTTTTTACAAACAAATAACTGCAAAGTGGGGTGTGCATAATTATTCAGCCCCCTGAGTCAATACTTTGTAGAACCACCTTTTGCTGCAATTACAGCTGCCAGTCTTTTAGGGTATGTCTCTACCAGCTTTGCGCATCTAGAGACTGAAATCCGTGCCCATTCTTCTTTGCAAAACAGCTCCAGCTCAGTCAGATGAGATGGACAGCGTTTGTGAACAGCAGATTTCAGATCTTGCCACAGATTCTCGATTGGATTTAGATCTGGACTTTGACTGGGCCATTCTAACACACAGATATGTTTTGTTTTAAACCATTCCATTGTTGCCCTGGCTTTATGTTTAGGGTCATTGTCCTGCTGGAAGGTTAACCTCCGCCCCAGTCTCAAGTCTTTTGCAATCTCCAAGAGGCTTTCTTCCAAGTTTGCCTTGTATTTGGCTCCATCCATCTTCCTATCAACTCTGACCAGCTTCCCTGTCCCTGCTGAAGAGATGCACCCCCCGAGCATGATGCTGCCACCACCATATTTGACAGTGGGGATGGTGTGTTCAGAGTGATGTGCAGTGTTAGTTTTCCGCCACACATAGCGTTTTGCATTTTGGCCAAAAAGTTCCATTTTGGTCTCATCTGACCAGAGCACCTTCTTCCACATGGTTGCTGTGTCCCCCACATGGCTTGTGGCAAACTGCAAACGGGACTTCTTATGCTTTCTGTTAACAATGCATTTCTTCTTGCCACTCTTCCATAAAGGCCAACTTTGTACAGTGCATGACTAATAGCTGTTCTATGGACAGAGTCTCCCACCTGAGCTGTAGATCTCTGCAGCTCGTCCAGAGTCACTATGGGCCTCTTGACTGCATTTCGGATTAGCGCTCTCCTTGTTCGGCCTGTGAGTTTAGGTGGATGGCCTTGTCTTGGTAGGTTTACAGTTGTGCCATACTCCTTCCATTTCTGAATGATCGCTTGAACAGTGCTCCTTGGGATGTTCAAGGCTTTGGAAATCTTTTTGTAGCCTAAGCTTGCTTTAAATTTGTCAATAACTTTATCCCTGACCTGTCTTGTGTGTTCTTTGGACTTCACGGTGTTGTTGATCCCAATATTCTCTTAGACAACCTCTGAGCCCCTCACAGAGCAGCTGTATTTGTACTGACATTAGATTACACACCGGTGCACTCTATTTAGTCATTAGCACTCATCAGGCAATGTCTATAGGCAGCTGACTGCACTCAGATCAAAGGGGGCCGAATAATTATGCACACACCACTTTGCAGTTATTTATTTGTAAAAAAAAAAAAAAATGTTTGGAATCATGTATGATTTTCGTTCCACTTCTCATTTCTCACTTTGTGTTGGTCTTTCATGTGGAATTCCAATAAAATTGATTCATGTTTGTGGCAGTAATATGACAAAATGTGGAAAACTTCAAGGGGGCAGAATACTTTTGTAACCCACTGTATGTACACACCCACATATACGTATGTATGTTAAGATTTTTTTTTTCTTGATCCCCAACTGATTTGTCGCCTGACCAATAAATGACCAGTTTATAATTGTGATGGTAGGTTTACTATACCTGTGAGAGTCTTAAACCCTTATAAAAACAAAGTGCCCCAACGTCAGAGCTTGATGTGCATTGTAAGAAGTTAAAGAAGTATTTGATCCCATATCAACCAGCAAGATTTCAGCCTCCCAGGTGTCTTCACTGTATGCAGGTAACAAGCCAAGATTAGGAGCACACTCTGTAAGGGACCTGTATACCTGTATACCTGTCCACAGAAGCAATCAATCAGCGCCCAAACTAGCCACCATGGTCAAGACCAAAGTGCTGTCCAAGGATCTCAGGGACAAGATTGTAGACCTGCACAAGGCTGGCATAGGCTACAAGACTATCGACAAGCATTTGGTGTGAAGGGGACAAGAATTGGAACAATAATTTGCAAATGGAAGAAACACAAAGTAACCAAATTTCCCTCAGTCTGGGGCTCCATGCAATATCTCACCTTGTGGAGTTACAATTATCCTGATAATGGTGATGAAGCAGCCCACAAATACATGGAGGGGAATAAAATTGAGCTCTTTAGAATCAACTCACTGTGTTTGGAAGAGAAGGAGGAGGAATATTGCCTATGGCTATTTCTGCTCTAACTGTTGTCACAATCTCACCAAACTGCTCGGTCCTCTAGCTCAGTCCAGCCTTTGCAGGTCTACAATTGTCCCTGCCATCCTTGGATAGCCCTTTGGTTTTGACCATGGTAGCCAGTTTTGAATCTGATTGATTGTTTCTATGAGCAGGTGTCTTTAAAAGAGGCCCTGTAACAAACAGGAATTAAGAGCAATATTTTGAAGAGGATGCTCCTGATCATAAACAAAACTCAATACAGTATATGCGGAGTACATATTTACATCATGACAGCACTTCTCCCACTGTATTCATAATAAAATGTATCAAGTAAAGACTGACCGTTAACACCACTTGAAGATTTCAGTTACTCCTCAGATAGATGAACATTCTCCTGTACATGAGATGAACCAGCAATGCAATTGTTCGTTTGTGTCGTTATGAAAATGAGAAATTACTGCTGCACTTGGTCGTGTTTTACCAGATGCAGTCAAGCAACACAGGAAAGTCCATATGGAAATTTCTTCATCGCAAAAACAAACCTAAAGAGCACCACTGTGAAAAAAGGACTGTTCGGTGGCCAGAAAGTGCCTGCAGGGCAGATGTATAGAAAACATCCAGTCTTATAAAAAAAAAAAAAAGTGTGTGTGTGTATTTTTGAGGCAGTTTAAAAAATTCCAGTTCCAAGTCTTCAAGTTTCAGCTCCTGTTACAAAAAGAGAAAACTCCCCCTTTCTTAAAATATGGAGGCAGATTATCATTGTTACTAGGTTGATTCGAACCACACATCATTCCAGTTTATTTTAAATGACTTTACTTTCCAAAATATTCAACACCTTCTCAAGAATTACACTGAAGTTAAACAGCAAAAGGAAAATGTTTAGTTATACATAGAGTTAGGAGTGCCATGAACCTTTCAGGTGGATATTGCTGTACCGTATGTGTCCCAGTTAGGAAAATGTCCCTTCCTATTTTGTTCCTGTGACACCAAGGGCTCTATTTTCTAGTTTATGACCAAGATGTCACTGGGGAATGACGTAGCATTATCTGGTTTCAAAATGTTGAACAATTTAAACTCATTCGCAAAAAAAAAAAAAAAAATTGTTGTCTCAACAGACCTGAGAAAAATGTTCCCCATTAGAGACACTAAGAGAAATAACCGCAAACTTGTTATAGCCCTTCCCCTCTCAAAAATTTATTTATTAGATTTTACCTTTATGTGTACAATTAAATCTTATCTGAGAAAAACAGAAACTGAAGGTACCAGTAACAGAAATAAAAATATTCCTCAGGACTGACATTTTTTTTGTCCTGCAAAGATTATAAGATACATTTTAAGAACTACCAAATATACAAAAAAAAAACCTCAGTTGTAAGATGATCCTCCAAATTGTATTGGTAAAAGCACTCACTCATATAGAGGGGTGAAATTTTAAGTACCTCCTACCATAGTTACTGTAGAGGAAGAACTGAATTAAAGCCCACGTTGCTCTAATAAGGGGTTACCTAGCTGCAGCTTCCACAGCAATAGAACCTATATCAGTGTTCCCCAACTGTGTCATCAAGGTCCACCAACAGTGCATGTGTTGTGGAAAACCACAGAGGTAGTTTATCAGCTCTGCTGAGACACTAATTACCTCACCTGTGCATGTTTGTGGTTTTATGCAAAACATGTACTGTTGGTGGGCCTTGAGGATAGGGTTGGGGATTTGTGTTTTATATTGCTACTGTTGCACAGCCACTGAAAAATAGTGATGGTCATGTCTAGGAAAGTAAAGGAGAAGCATGTGGATCAGTTTGGTCAGGTGACAGATATGCAAGTATCTGACTTGTTAGTCATAATCAAGTGCTAAAGCAGGATGTAATCACAGTAGATCAGAGCTTTGCAAATTTATCATCTGATCGAACAAATCACGTTCCTCCACAAGTTCTCCTAGACATGACCATTACAACTGAAGAAGTCACCTTGCTGCACATACTCTTGCAATGGAAGGGTTGCTGGGCACACATTTCTACAGAATCCAACAAATGAGAAGGGAGCATGCCCAGATTAGCAGCAAAACAGATATAGGAATCCTTGTCACTTGGCTGTAAATGGAAGCAAAAACAGTGGCAGACTCCTGTAAGCAGTCATGAAGATACCCAGGGCCAAGACGAGAGTGGAAATGGGTTTCAATAAAACTGTAGGTGAGCAGGGCCAAACTGAGGCAGAGATGAGACACACACCAGCCTTGTGTGGAAAAGTAGGGGGGAGGGGGATATACGGAGTACATTTAATCAGTTCATCTTTCGCTGGGTACAACTAAACAGCAGAGAGACATGCACCATTCCGCAATGCTCAACCACACTTTTATCCCCAGCTGCCAGCATACTGATAAGAATTAGTGCCTATGGTAGACAGCTCACCCTCTCCTGACAGTTGACCTATTCCACTGAGGTAGACGGTGGGGGAGCTAAGCAAAATGATTGAAAGGGGGAAAGGAGGATGCCAGAGGCCTATGTAAGCAATAATTTTTTGGTGGGTGAGGGGGCACACTTTAGCATCTATGCCTTGCATGTTGTGCTGGAGGACCTTGTCCCACTCCTGTGGATGAATTATAAAGGCTGTGGGATGGACAGAGAGGACAGATTTTGAAAGAAGACCTGGGGGAATGAAGTGGCAGAGAAATCAGGCTGATAGGTGACCTAAACAGAGTGGCATACCCATGGATTACCTAACCTGTTAACTAAAAACGTGATGGGGGATAAGCTATACTTAGTGAGTTTATCTACAAAATATACAAGGAGCAAAATCTTAAACCTATGTTATACGTCTGTCTCAATAAAATCAATAACTCAGCCATAGTCCCAACAATAGATTTCAGTGTGCAATATATCAGATGCTAAATAATTCGGTAATGCTCCACACAAGATGTAGGCTTCCACACCACACACTCAATAGGTATGATTTTCACACATCCCACTAGGGATTGGCTCATCTTTTGCCTATACATACCACTTCAAAGGGACAATACATTCCATACTCACAATATGAATTCCACTTGTCTCCCTCGCTGAAAAAAACAACAAAAATATATAGTTTAATGCAAGAATTAGGGACATTAAAGCAAAACCTGTATGCATAGAGAACTTGCAAACATCGCTAAATACCGCTAAAGCTACATCATTTTAAATCTGCACATTTGTAGAACTAAAGCAGGAAGTTTTGAATCGGGGTGATACAATGTTTTGGCTAATGTTAAATGATTTAAAAAGAGTAAGCTTTCAACCCAACAGACTCACCTTCTCCAGACACTATTGCTTTGCATACTGAATAATGCTGGGCATATACGGGTCAATCCGCCGGATCGACTCCTGCCGCGTCCGCGCGGATCGATTCCCGCCGGCGCTCCTTATCAGCCGCTCGATTCCCCGCTATTGTCCGCAGGCGGGGACCAAGCGGGGAGTCTATCCGGCAGGTCATCGGACCTGTCGGATATTATCAATGGAGTCATCAGCGGCTCGATTGATAACAGCGCACCTCGCCGTGTATGCCCAGCATAAAATGTAAAGCCTCTTTTCCACGGCCAGCTGAACTGCTCTCGTCAGGTAGTTCAGCCTACCGGCTGGAAGCCGCAAGCGCCTTTCTGCTACAATTACATGCAACTGAATGGTAGTGTATGGTAACGCCAATCGTTTCACATTTGACATGTGGTGGCGTTATCCAAAGGCCAAAAACCGTCTCATGTTACATCTGGGGAATGCAAACATCCTGCCCAGATGCAACTCCATACGGGTGTAGCCTGTTAACTGACCTGTGCCACGCACCCTGTCAGTTAACATGAGCAATTGACAGCTGGGTGAATTGATGAATGTCTGCTAAGAGTTGTGTTGCTATGTACAACAAATAAGACACACGGCCCATATACAATTCACTTTTTCTCCTACGAGATAATTTTTCATCTTGCATTTAAAATAACTTTTCAGCATTTTGCAATTTAAAAAGTACCAGAAAGCAGTTGAAAAACTATCAAAATTAATTTTGAGTATTTTCTTTTTTTCTGGTGATTTAAAATGCATTTTATTTACAAGTTGTAAACATATCACCTAGGAGAAAACTCAGGTGAAAAGGTGAATTGCATATGAGCCACTGTTTATTGCTCACATGCCTGGAAATGTAGACTGGCCTGAAAGGATCATAAATCCAAAATTCCTTACTTTAGGCTGAAATGAAATATGCCAATTACATTAAATAAAAAATCAGACAAGTAGAAAAATTGTGGCCGCTATCCAATATTTGATTTACAGTTTTGAACTATTGTGTAAATTTAGTTTCCTACGATGATTGAACCAGGATCACAAGCACTAAAACAGCAAAGGAATGATTATAAAAAGTGTGTGCAGAACAAGCTTAGATAGGGAGCACTCGTCTGTTTAACCATATACGTACCAGCGGTCTCTGCCCCCTTAACCTCTTGATGACCAGCTAACGCCGATTGGCGTAAACTGGTTGTCTGTGGGTTTCCATGGAAACGGCCGCTCCGAAACAAGGATTGCCCTGTATTTGGCTCCATCCATCTTCCCATCAACTCTGTCCAGCTTCCCTGTCCCTGCTGAAGAGAAGCACCCCCAAAGCATGATGCTGCCACCACATTTGACAGTGGGAATGGTGTGTTCATAGTGATGTATAGTGTTAGTTTTCCGCCACACATAGCGTTTTACATTTTGGCCAAAAAGTTCCATTTTGGTCTCATCTGACCAAAGCACCTTTTCCACGTTTGCTGTGCCCCCCACATGGCTTATGCCAAACTGCAAATGGGACTTCTTATGCTTTTCTGTTAACAATGGCTTTCTTCTTGCCATTCTTCCATAAAGGCCAATTATGTGCAGTGCTTGACTAATAGTTGTCCTATGGACAGATTCCCCCACCTGAGCTATAGATCTCGAGTCACTATGGGCCTCTTGACTGCATTTCTGATCAGCTCTCTCATTGTTTGGCCTGTGAGTTTAGGTGGACGGCCTTGTCTTGGTAGGTTTACAGTTGTGCCATACTCCTTCCATTTCTGAATGATCGCTTGAACAGTGCTCCGTGGGATGTTCATGGCTTTAGAAATCTTTTTGTAGCCTAAGCCTGCTTTAAATTTCTCAATAACTTTATCCCTGACCTGTCTGGTGTGTTCTTTGGACTTCATGGTGTTGTTGCTCCCAATATTCTCTTAGACAACCACTGAGGCCGTCACAGAGCAGCTGTATTTGTACTGACATTAGATTGCACACAGGTGCACTCTATTTAGTCATTAGCACTCATCAGGCAATGTCTATGGGCAACTGACTGCACTCAGACCAAAGGGGGCTGAATAATTACGCACACCTCACTTTGCAGTTATTTGTAAAAAATGTTTGGAATCATGTATGGATTTTCATTCCACTTCTCACGTGTACACCACTTTGTATTGGTCTTTCATGTGAAATTCCAATAAAATTGATTCAGGTTTGTGGCAGTAATGTGACAAAATGTGGAAAACTTCATGGGAGCCGAATACTTTTGCAAGCCACTGTAGATGTAGATAGATATTAAATATATAGATATATAGATAGATAGCGATAGATAGATAGATAGATAGATACACACACACACACACACACACAGGTCCTTCTCAAAAAATTAGCATATTGTGATAAAGTTCATTATTTCATAAAGTTCATTATTTTCTGTAATGTACTGATAAACATTAGACTTTCATATATTTCAGATTCATTACACACAACTGAAGTCGTTCAAGCCTTTTATTGTTTTAATATTGATTATTTTGGCATACAGCTCATGAAAACCCAAAATTCCTATAAAAAAAAAAAAACTAGCATATCATGAAAAGGTTCTCTAAACAAGCTATTAACCTAATCATCTCAATCAGCTAATTAACTCTAAACACCTGCAAAAGATTCCTGAGGCTTTTAAAAACTCCCAGCCTGGTTCATTACTCAAAACCGCAATCATGGGTAAGACTGCCGACCTGACTGCTGTCCAGAAGGCCATCATTGACACCCTCAAGCAAGAGGGTAAGACACAGAAAGAAATTTCTGAATGAATAGGCTGTTCCCAGAGTGCTGTATCAAGGCACCTCAGTGGGAAGTATGTGGGAAGGAAAACGTGTGGCAGAAAACGCTGCACAACGAGAAGAGGTGACCGGACCCTGAGAAAGATTGTGGAGAAGGACCGATTCCAGACCTTGGGGGACCAGCGGAAGCGGTGGACTGAGTCTGGAGTAGAAACATCCAGAGCCACCGTGTACAGGCGTGTTCAGGAGATGGGCTACAGGTACCACATTCCCCAGGTCAAGCCACTTTTGAACCAGAAACAGCGGCAGAAGCGCCTGACCTGGGCTACAGAGAAGCAGCACTGAAAGCAACTTTTGCATGTCATTCGGAAATCAAGGTGCCAGGGTCTGGAGGAAGACTGAGGAGAGGGAAATGCCAAAATGCCTGAAGTCCAGTGTCAAGTACCCACAGTCAGTGATGGTCTGGGGTGCCATGTCAGCTGGTCCACTGTGTTTTATCAAGGGCAGGGTCAATGCAGCTAGCTATCAGGAGATTTTGGAGCACTTCATGCTCTCATCTGCTGAAAAGCTTTATGGAGATGAAGATTTTATTTCTCAGCAAGACCTGGCACCTGCTCACAGTGCCAAAACCACTGGTAAATGGTTTACGGACCATGGTATTACTGTGCTCAATTGGCCTGCCAACTCTCCTGACCTGAACCCCATAGAGAATCTGTTGGATATTGTGAAGAAAAAGTTGAGAGAATCAAGACCCAACACTCTGGATGAGCTTAAGGCCGCTATCGCAGAATCCTGGGCCTCCATAACACCTGAGCAGTGCCACAGGCTGATTGCCTCCATGCCACACCGCACTGAAGCAGTCATTTCTGCAAAAGGATTCCCGACCAAGTATTGAGTGCATAACTGAACATAATTATTTGAAGGTTGACTTTTTTTGGTTTAAAAACACTTTTCTTTTATTGGTCGGATGAAATATGCAAATTTTTTGAGATAGGAATTTTGGGTTTTCATGAGCTGTATGCCGAAATCATCAATATTTAACCACTTTACCCCCGCGCGTACGTATTTCTCCGCCCCTTTTTCCATCCTTTAAAAACCAGGGACGGAGAAACACGTACTTTCCGCGTTCCCGACGCTGTCCGCGCTCCCGCTCGTAAACACGCCGCCCGCCGCTAGTAAAACCGCCGCCGCCCGCCCGGAGATCAATGAACGGGAAAATCCATTCCCGTTCGTTGATCTAAGCCCCACAATGACCCGCTGCTCTCCTATGGGCAGCGCGATCATTGTGAGAAGAAACTCACGTGTCCAGCCTCCTTATTCTTCCTCCAAGCTTCCGGAAGGAGGCTTGGAGGTCGCAATAAAGCAAAAAGTTACTGTGGCCATCTTGTGGCCAAATAGTAAACTACACCCTACACATTTTTCACATACAAATAAATGACTTTTACACAAAAAATTAACTCATTACCTCCCACACTCCCCATTTATTTTTTTTTGTAATTAAAAAAAAATTCAAAAATTTACAATTAAAAAAAATACATAATTAGTTACCTTAGGGACTGAACTTTTTAAATATTTAAGTCAAGAGGGTATAACACTGTTACTTTATAAACTATGGGCTTGTAATTAGGGATGGACGCAAAACTGAAAAAAATGCACCTTTATTTCCAAATGAAATATTGGCGCCAAACATTGTGATAGGGACATAATTTAAACGGTTTTATAACCGGGACAAAAGGGCACATAAATTTCATGGGTTTTAATTACAGTAGCATGCATTATTTAAAAACTATAATGGCCGAAAACTGAAAAATAATTTTTTTTTTCCCCACATTTTTCCTATTTTCCCATTAAAACACATTTAGAAAAAAATAATTCTTGGCATAATGTCCCACCTAAAGAAAGCCTAATTGGTGGCGGAAAAAACAAGATATAGTTCATTTCATTGCGATAAGTAATGATAAAGTTATAGACGAATGAATGGAAGGAGCGCTGAAAGGTGAAAATTGCTCTGGTGGTCAGGGGGTAAAACCCCTCAGTGGTGAAGTGGTTAAATAATAGGCTTGAACTACTTCAGTTGTGTAATGAATCTAAAATATATATGAAAGTCTAATGTTTATCAGTACATTACAGAAAATAATGAACTTTATCACAATATGCTAATTTTTTGAGAAGGAGAGAGAGAGAGAGAGAGAGAGAGGTGTGCGGATGTGTGCGGCTGCCAGACGTCACGCCGCACACCACTGCTCGGACGTCCTGATTGATTGCCCGGAAGAAGAGTGAAGCAGAAGAGTATCCAGGTGGCCGGAGGGGGGAGGGGGAGATGCCTGGGTCCCGCTGGCAGCACGCGTCGGATTTGGGCCAGCCCGAGCTGAGCTTGGGATTACCACTCTGGGTGAGTGAAACCCAGCCCGAGCTCAGATCAGGAATACCACCAGGGGGGGTTAATGCACCTGTATCCTCAAAGGATAAGTCAGCATCTTTTAAATACTGACAAAGCACTGTTTCTAGCTTTGGGCACATAGCAAATTACTCTAGTTCTGTGTTATGAAAGGGAAATCTACGTTTAAAGGATTTTGGAATCCAAAATCTTTTTTCTGGGTTTTCCCAATGATCATCAATGATACCCACCAAAGACTTGTGGACAGGAAAGGCTCTAACTACTGGTGTTTTCAGTCCCTTGTAAATAGCATCCTGTGCTGATATCTCTGTTAAAGAGACTAACAAAAATGTCATGCTTTGTTCTACCATCCTACAAGTTCCTAAACATATTCTAATGTGCCCTGGCTTACTGCAGCACTTTCTACTATCACCCTATCTGTAATAAATCAATGCATCTTTCCCCTGTCGGACTTGTCGTCCTGTGTCTGGAAGGCTGCCAACTCTTCCGTGCTGATCTGCTATGCATGCCCCCCTCCAGGCCCCTCTATGCACACTCCAGTGTGTGTGTTATTTACATAAGCCAGTAGAGTCTCTGCTTGTCAGTGAAAGAGAGCTGGATAAAAATCCTCCTCTGTTAGGCTGTGAAAGGAGCTGGCTGACACATACTGAGGAATTTCAAACACAGGCACAGGCAGAGCTGTCTGCAGGAAACCTGTAATGTTCAGTGCATGAGAGCTGCAGGGGACAGAAAGTAAACACACAAATGATCTTTTGAGATTCAAAAGGAAAGCTGTATACAGCCTGCTTGTGTATGGCTGTATTTTCTATGTGTGGACATACTGTACATCAACCTACTTCCTGTTTTGGTGGCCATTTTGTTTGTTTATAAACAAACTTTTAAAAACTGTTTTGACTACTTTTAATGTGGCGGGGAGCAGCGAAATTGTGACAGAGGGTAATAGGAGATGTCCCCTAACACACTGGTATGTTTACTTTTGTGCGATTTTAACAATACAGATTCTCTTTAAAGAGGAGCTGATAGGTATAAGGTCTCAGAGAAAAAAAAACATATATCAGTAGCTAAATATTGGCTGTACTTACATTACATATGCATTTCACTGTCCACGTTTGTACTTCACAGAATCTTTATATAGTATTTGCAGAGAATGGTGCTCCTGACAGCTCATGGCAGGTTCCATGTTTGTCTGTCTCCTATGAAGCCAATTGTGATGTCATATCCTCCCTGCTTCCTGATGAGTCCACTCACAAAAAAAACCTCTTAATGAATAACACTACTGTGCAGTGAATATTAATTAGCCATGTGGCTAGGAACAATAGCGGACTCCTGCAGTGTACTCTGCCGGGAGATTTATCAGTGCTGTAAGCAGCCCAGCATTACATGCTGTTGTAACATGAGCCTGTAACTTCTCACTAGCAGCCGAGGGGAGGGCCCCAGAATGCTTTGCTGTATGGCATGCAACCTCTCGACCTCTTAAGGGCTTGGGAATACAGAGCCTTGCTGTCAGCACACATCAAAAGTAAGAGAGATTTTTAACTTCAGTATTGTCTTTTTGGCTTCCTTCTAAACTGTTTAACACAGGAGAATAGAGGTTTAAATTAGCTTTTGCAGCCTGACAGTTACTCTTTAAGGCTGGTGCACACCAAGAGCGGTTGTGAGCGTTTTTTTAAAACGCTTTCAGGGGGAAAACCGCTTGGCTAATGTTAGTCAATGGGCTGGTGCACATCAGGGCGTCTCGTTTTCCCTCCAAACACAAACTCGGGTCCTGCAGCATTTGAGATTTCTGAGGCATTTCTGCCTCAATGTAAAGTATAGGAAAGTGGAAAATTACTCAGAAAAACGCAAGATCAGAGCGGTTTTCCAAGCATTTGTTACAGAAGCTGTTCAGTTATAGCTTTACTGTAACAAAATATAAAATCTGCTACACAAAAAAATGCTCCAAAAATCGGTAGGCATGTTTAGAAAATCTCGCTTAACATGCCTAGAATAGTTTTGAAAAATAGCTTCAAAAACCACTTGCGTTTGCGGATCCGCAAGTGGTTTTTGGCGTGCACTGGCCCTTTCTGTCTCAGGAATGTGTTCACTGGCATATATTGCTTTGAGTAGTTCTGAAGTCGCGTCAGCACCGAACATAAATTTCAGATTTTTGTCTTTAGGACCTTGATCTGAGTCATGCTCTGATAGATTCTCACCCAATTCCAATCTGGAATCATCAGATGAACTAACGTCTATCTCTGGTGTTAGTAACAGAGGGTGTCCAGTGTTAGCATCACCCTGCTGTGAGTCAGTCATAACACCTCTTAACATTTGGAAAGTGGACTGCATTTCAGACCTAAATGAATCTAAAAAGTGGCTGGATAGTGTAATGGTTAAGGGCTCTGCCTCTGACACAGGAGAATCTCGGCTCTGCCTGTTCAGTAAGCCAGCACCAATTCAGTAGGAGACCTTAGGCAAGTCTCCCTAACACTGATACTGCCTATAGAGCGCGTCCTAGTGGCTGCAGCTCTGGCGCTTTGAGTCCGCCAGGAGAAAAGCGCTATATAAAGTGTTTGTCTTTATTCACAATCTTTGTAGATTCCTGAGTCTCTAAATCAGGGGTCAGGAACCTTTTTGGCTGAGAGAGCCATAAACGCCACATATTTTTAAATGAAATTCCGTGAGAGCCATACAATACAGTATGTTTCAAACTGGGACAGTAGGGCTCATGTTCCTGTTGCTATGGTGATGTGTATACAGTTGATCCTCCGGACAGCAGAAGTGTCAAACACGTCTTCAGCTTCTCTTGGGTTTCAGCAACATCAGCAATTTCCCAGAGGGCCAGACAGGAGAAATACCGACTAACAGCTTGTACAATTAGCTAGCTGACTTGGGGGTTGATTCACTTTGTAGGATGAGATCCCCGCAATTTGGCCCAATAGGCTGCTTGTCAAGTGACAGACAGCCTATTGAGCTAGTCAAAGTGCGGGGATCTCGTCCTACAAAGTCAGTGGACCTGACAGGATCCAGGGTGGGACAATTGGAGCAGCCGTTCATTCTGGGGGAGTGCGAGTAAGTTAGTAGTGCATGCTACAGCAGTAGGGTGCCTACTTTGAAAATGTTATTTGCGCTGCCACACTCAGCTGCGCTGCTTGAGCAGTGTAGCTTGGTGAATCAACCCCTACTGATTTGTATGTGAGCCAGATGCAGCCATCAAAAGAGCCACATATGACTCCCGAGCCATAGGTTCCCTACCCCTGCTCTAAATCATTTAAACATTTCTGACAATCAGGCTTTTTCCAGTATGCAGGTAGTTTAGCATTACAATTGCTACATTTGTATCCACTTTCCAAATATGTAGACTCTTTTTTACAAGAATTGGTGAAGATCATCCCCACATGTCTGAAAGACACTACAGATCTACTTCTGAACCTTTCAGTGGTTTCAGTGAGGGGTGAAAGCTTGATATTAGCTACATTGGATGTGCAGAGCTTGTTCACCTCAATTCCACATGAGGAAGGAATGGGATACATTGAGGAATTCCTTCTGGACACAACACTGTCACATCGCCAGATCTATTTCCTGCTTGATTGCCTTGAGATAGTTCTCAGAAATCATTATTTTAAGTTTGAAAATGACTTATTTACAGACACAAGGCACGAGCATGGGATCGCCAGTAGCTCCCTCGTTCGCTAACCTGTTTATGTATAAACTTGAACAGAAAATGTTCATTAACAATGTAAAGTATTGTGATAAGATTTTGAAATATTTCAGGTTTGAAGGGCGAGTTAGACGAGCTCCAATTAATGGTGGAGGAGGCCAATTTGGCGCACCCAACCATTAAGTTCAAAATGGAACACTCTGATAGTGTTATCCACTATCTGGACGTGGCGATTTCTGTCACTCCAGATGGGTTGCAAACAGATCTGTACACTAAGCCAACAGATCGGAACAACCTTCTGAGAGTGGATAGTTTTCACAACAGAAATGTAATCAAAGCCATACCTAAAGGTCAACTGATGAGAGCTAGAAGGATAGCTTCCACAGAGGAAGGCTACCACAAAGCAGCAAATAAGCTCACTGACAAATTTGTATGTAAGGGGTATGATCCCACCACCCTAGCGAGGGCAAAAATAGAAGTGCAGGGTTGAGAGATCCCTGTTATTGGGGGGTGAACCAAAAAAGAACAGACAAATGGGAAAAATACCCTTTGTGCAAACTTTTTGTAAACAGTCAGGCTTGGTGAGAAACGTGGTGAACAAGTATTGGCCAGTTCTTCAACAAGACCCAACATACGGGGAATTGTTCAAAGAGCCTCCACTGTATTCATACAAAAGGGGTAAGTAAGACCATTAAAAATATGGTCAGCAAGGTGGACTTGTCCACACGGTATATTGAAACGAGTAAATTAACAAGCAAGAGAGGGACATTTCCGTGCATGGGCTGCAACTGCTGTGGGGCCATAATGAAAGGCGATTACGTGAATCATCCGCATACGGGAGAAAGAATTCAGATTCGGTCGATGTACACGTGCGATAGCGTGTTTGTGGTCTATGCATTGAAATGTCCCTGTGGTCTGATGTACGTGGGCAAAACGACCAGAGATGTTAAGACCAGGATCCAGGAGCATAAGAGCTCTATCCGAGGATACAATCCCAATAAACCCAACACCCACACCCCAGTGGGCAAACATTTTCATGCCCTAGGTCATGGGGTGTCGCAGTTGAGGTGGGTTGTATTGGATCATGTTCCACCACTCAGCAGAGGGGGAGATAGGGACAGAATTTTGCTGCAAAGAGAAGCTAGATGGATGAGGAGATTGGATTCCATCTCCCCTAGAGGTTTAAACGATATGTTTAGCTTAAAATGTGTTTTGTAAAGTGTCACTAATGTGCAATTTTGCTCTGTTTTCTCCCCCTAGGTATTGATGCCATGTCATCGAATGGTGGGTGGTGGAGAGAGGGAACCATTGTATTCCCGGGGGCAGTGAGTTACCAATTAGAATGTACAGCTGGTTGTTAATCTGTATATGCATTTCATAGATGTATTTGAATGCAAATGTTGCCTACGCTTATGTTTACTTAGGTGTTCATTTGTTTGGGTGGACATCTTTGTGTGTAGTGCCCAATACGATGCGTCCCTTAGGGGTTAATGTTGTTTGCCTCCCTACCACTGGTCAGCTGACCAAAGTGGGTGGGGTTCCTGTTGTGGGTGTGGTGCACTGGATTTCATAAGTGGTTGTGTTGTTAGGGTTGCTTGTACACTTGAAAAAGGGGAAAACCCAGAAACATGTTGTGTTAGCCACCTGTGGATTAAACTACTGTTTATACGCCTTTTGAGTGCCTCCTTATTGTATTGGAATCTCTCTGGAGTGGAGGTGGTGATCCACTGAAGGATTGAGCACCGGCGGACCAGGCTGTGTGTCCTGGGTGAGAGACTGCTCTAGCATTCATTTGACTACACCTATAATAGCTAGCCTAGTGCTAGCTAAAGGTTTTACTGCCATGAGAGCATATTAATTTATTCTGGGGGACTCCTGAGGACAGAAAGCGGTATGCCCGACAGTGTCGGGCATACCGCTAAGGAGGTTAAAGAGAACCAGAGGTGGGATTTAATAATGTTAGTAGGGCACAGAGGTTGGTTGTGCATACTATCACCAGTCTCTGTCGCTTATAGTGTGCCCCCAGCCCCCCCCCCCCACACACACACACACACACACACTTTGCTGTCCCCCGTAATAAAAAACGCTGTGCTAGCGACATGCACCTTGTTGCCAGCACGCTGTTTACCTTTGTGGTGCTATTCAGCGGCACTCCCCCGCCTCCTCTATATCGCTACTCCCTGCCCACGTCCCTTCCCTCCCGCTGATTGGAGGGAAGGGACACGGGCGGGAAGCATCGATATAGAGGAGGCGGGGAGCGGAGCTGATTGGCACCACAATGGTAAACAGTGTGCAAGCGTCAAGGTGCATGTCGCTAGCACAGCGGTTTTTATTATGGGGCATAGCAGAACGCAGGGGGGGGGGGGCTGGGGGCACAATATACGGCAACAGAGGCTGGTGATAGTATGCACAACCAACCTCTGTGCCCTACTAACATTATTAAATCCCACCTCGAGTTTTCTTTAAGCCTCAATCACACGCTCAACAGCGGTCTTTTATGGAGCACAATTGTCAAACAGTTTTTGTTGTGAAACAAGTTGAAAGAACTAAAAAAAAAAAATGTCTTTTGCTATTGTTCAAAAAGCTAATAAGACTGATAAGAAGTCAATCCAACAGTTGGATTGATGTCTTATCAGCTGTTTGAACAATAGCAAAAGACTAATTGTTTCAACTTGTTTCACAACAAAAGTTGTATGGGGCTTAACAGACAAGTGTGGTAGATACCGGGCTGTGGAGTCGGAGCAATTTTGGGTACCTGGAGTCAGAAGTCTGGAAAACATGCACCGACTCCTAATGAATTTAAACTGTAATTAAAATAGAAAATATTATAAAATGTTCTATTTCTCAGATACTGGTCATCATAAATAATTTATATATACAGTAATAGCTGTGCTTAATCCACAAAATGAAATAAACCATCAAAAAATAGTTACTTGTGCTGCTTCAATAAAGCAGTCCACGTATTTTTAAAGTCAGATATACATATCTGATTGTGATTGTATATATGACGTGTACACAGGAATCTTTTATAGATGTTATGGCCAGAACCTGAAGTCTGGCCAGTTCGGGATCTGGCCAGCCAGAACACGACGTGGCCGTGCCCCTGCGGCCAATGTTAGAAATGAAATGATTTCCGTAAGTTTCATGTATTTTCTGGCCGTCTCACTGCAGCCACATGTATCAAACAGTATCAGGAGCCGCCATGGGGCAGTTTAGGACCAGATCTAAAACATAGCGTTGACAGATAGTGACGGGGTGATTGATGGGTGATTAGGGGGATGATTGGGTGCAAACAGTGGTCTGAGGGGGTGATCAGGGGGGGTCTGAGGGGTTCTGTGGGCGATCAGGGGGCAGGAACAGTGGACTGTTGTGCTTACTAGGGGGGGCTGCCTCCTGCTCTGGTGGTCCCTCGATCACTGGGACCACCAGGGCAGGAGGCAGCCTGTATAATACACTTTGTATACATTACAAAGTGTATTATACACTTTGTAGCGGTAGATCGGGGGTTAACAACCCGCCGGCGCTTCTAAACAGCTGGCGGGTGGGCGGAGCCTAATGCCGGCAGATGCGCAATCCCTGGCTACTTAGTCCCCCAGGTACCGACGCCAATGGGCGTTAGGCGCTCCTGGGGGTGCCACTTTGGCAACACCCATAGGTAGTGGGCGGTCGGCAAGTGGTTAAGATGTCAGCGCTATATAAATACTAAATAATAATAATAATAATGCTGTTCGAAACAACCCCCTCAGCCTGACAATTAAAAAGGCCAGCGTTCAGCTCCAGTGGCGGCAACCTCTGGTTCCCTATTGCTCCCAGCCAAGCAAAATGTACTCCAGAACCAGTCTGCAAAGTTGCGCTACTACGTAATGGACCTCCACCGCTCCTAACATGAACGCCTACAGCAGCACCTAAAGTATTGAGCCACAAATCATACTCAAATACACATACATACATACATACACACACACACACACAGTTTTCCGTTAGCCGGGCGCAGTGTAATAGGGCAAAGTAATGTGTTCTGTGGTCTCCTATAGAACACTGGCAGCCGGGGGACTGAAACGAGAAACAAGCAGAGCGGGGAGGCTGCAAACATTGCTTCTGCCAGCACTCGCTCTGCAAGAACGAATGGCAGGATTCCCCGCCGCGACAAACGACTCTGGGGGACACGCGTGTCCCCCAGCTGCTAGTGTTCTACAGGAGAGAGGCAGGGGGAGGCAGAGCCAAAGCCGGCGGCTTCATCTGTTACACTGCCCTATTAAAGTTGCAGGCGGCTAATGGGCTCACAGAACACATTACTTTGCCCTATTACACTTGCGCCCGGCTCACGGAAAAGTACACACACATGCGCTGCTTAATATGTTGGCGCTCCATAAATACAATATATATATATATATATATATATATATATATATATATATATATATATATATATATATATATATATATATATAAAATCGGTGCTAGTCTACTTTAGGGGACCCAGCAGAAACCCTCATAGGGAAATTCAGCTAATGTGATACTGTACTGATAGGTTTCCAGTCGGTTGTGGTAAAAATATGCCCACACTATTTGCCCAATCAAACCGCTTTGTGTTGTAAGCGGGTGTTGTGATTGGAGGATAATTCCCTATGAGGTCTCCTACTGGTCCCCTAAAGTAGACTAGGACCAAAAAAAAAATAAATCACTAGCTAACTGACACAACTACACCTATACAGTTCACATGCAAGACAGAAGTAATACACCGCTATCAAAACGCACAAAGACCGATACTACTCAACACAAAACTCATGCAGGTCAATCGTGGGACAGTAGACATAGGCAAACGCTATCACAACTAACCATCACTACACACGTATATAACAATTGCACTGAACAAAACATATGCTAGACACCCGACCACGTGACGATTATGCCCACAAAAAAATCTTGCAGGAAGCATCATTCCCATTCGTCAATAATTTCATTACAGCAATTTTCACTAATCATCACAACATTAATTATATCACCTTTCTTTACCAGTCGGCTGTGAAAGCAAGTTTATAGACGGTGAATTCATGAAGCGGAAATCCGGTATAGCTTGAGAAAATAGGTAGCAACTCCTACGTCATCCTGCGCGTCCTATAGACCAGGAAGTGACGCTAAAGTGGGAGGAGTTTCTAGCTTTTATGCGAAATTCCATTCGTTTCTTTGCTACTGCTTGTGAAACGCGCGCTGGCCGGTGTAATGTCTGATTGCGCTGCCCGGAAGCTCCCTTCCACAGTCCACACTGAGTAGCACACATGCTCAGTGTGAAGTGAATTATGCTGCTGTTGGTAAAATGATAAATATCTCCGCTTCCACACATCCTACTAGTGATGGGAATTCCGGCTCTTCTCAGAGAATCGGCTCTTCTGAATCGGCTCCCATTAAAGAGCCGGCTCTTACGGCTCTGAATCGGCTCTTAATTAAATATCACTAGACACCACTCAGAATCGGATTAAAAGCCCCGCCCCCGTTTCCATGCCAACTCCAGACTACTTCTCTGACTGAGGCAATCCCTCCTGCTACTGCTCTGCTCCGCCCCAAACACTCCTACAAGCTGCAAGAGGAGGACTACATCTCCCAGGCCTCAGTGCCCTTTATTACGGAGCAAATCAGAGCTAAAAGGGGCGGCTGAGGCATCGGCTCTTCTCAGAGTGAGCATCGGCTCCTCTGATTCACTTCAAAGAGCCGGCTCTAAGAGCCGGCTCGTTCGCGAACGACCCATCACTACATCCTACACTCACCAAATTTTCAGGGAAGGGAGTAGGGTTGCCAGGTGTCCGGTTTTACACCGGACAGTCCGGTTTTTGGCCCCTGTGTCCGGTTTAAAAAAACATGCTAAACCGGACAATTAAGTTGTCCGGTTTTAGAACCCCCCGCAGCGCAGGAGGAGAACAGCGCAGCAGAGAGAGAGCTGGGAGCAGCGGTGGAGAAGGGGGGCAATCTCCCCCCCCCCCTTCCCTCACCTTAGGGTGCTCTCTCTCCCCCGCTGTCTCCTCCAATATGCTGTGCAGGCTGGCGGGTGGCTGCGGGCGCAACTTACCTCTGTGCCGCTCCAGCGCCGGAAGTTCGGGTCCCGCAGCCGCTGAGAGAGATTTGACTCAAAAAAGATCCGGATCAAAGATCCGAATCATTCATGAGCCGGACAACACTATCAGTCTGAATAGTGTTGTCCGGCTCATGAATGATTCGGATCTTTGATCCGGATCTTTTTTGAGTCAAATCTCTCTCAGCGGCTGCGGGACCCGAACTTCCGGCGCCTGCGACAGAGGTAAGTTCCGCCCGCCACCCGCCAGCCTGCTGCACATGATGGAGGAGACAGCAGGGGAGAGAGACAGCACCCTAAGGTAAGGTGAGGGAAGGCAAGGGGGGGGAGATTGCCCCCCTTCTCCACCGCTGCTCCCAGCTCTCTCTCTGCACTGTTCTCCTCCTGCGGGGGGGGGGGGGGGCACCTGGCTACCTATTCTGGGCACATATAGCCCCTGGCTACCTATTCTGGGCACATATAGCCCCTGGTTACCTATTCCGGGCACATATACCCCCTGGCTACCTATTCCGGGCACATATACCCCCTGGCTACCTATTCTCTGGGCACATATAGCCCCTGGCTACCTATTCTGGGCACATATAGCCCCTGGCTACCTATTCTCTGGGCACATATAGCCCCTGGCTACCTATTCCGGGCACATATAGCCCCTGGCTACCTATTCTGGGCACATATAGCCCCTGGTTACCTATTCCGGGCACAAATACCCCCTGGCTACCTATTCCGGGCACATATACCCCCTGGCTACCTATTCTCTGGGCACATATAGCCCCTGGCTACCTATTCTGGGCACATATAGCCCCTGGCTACCTATTCTCTGGGCACCTATAGCCCCTGGCTACCTATTCCGGGCACCTATAGCCCCTGGCTACCTATTCCGGGCACCTATAGCCCCTGGCTACCTATTCCGGGCACCTATAGCTCCTGGCTACCTATTCCGGGCACATATAGCCCCTGGCTACCTATTCCGGGCACATATAGCCCCTGGCTACCTATTCCGGGCACATATAGCCCCTGGCTACCTATTCCGGGCACATATAGCCCCTGGCTACCTATTCCGGGCACATATAGCCCCTGGCTACCTATTCCGGGCACATATAGCCCCTGGCTACCTATTCCGGGCACATATAGCCCCTGGCTACCTATTCCGGGCACATATAGCCCCTGGCTACCTATTCCGGGCACATATAGCCCCTGGCTACCTATTCCGGGCACATATAGCCCCTGGCTACCTATTCCGGGCACATATAGCCCCTGGCTACCTATTCCGGGCACATATAGCCCCTGGCTACCTATTCCGGGCACATATAGCCCCTGGCTACCTATTCCGGGCACATATAGCCCCTGGCTACCTATTCTGGGCACATATACCCCCTGGCTACCTATTCTGGGCACATATACCCCCTGGCTACATATACTGGGACATTTACACCCCTGCCTACATATACTGGGACATATATACCCCCTGGCTACATATACTGGGCACATATATCCCTGGCTACATATACTGGGAACACTGGCTGTTTGTCATTATGTGCATTTAGTGGTGAAAAGCTGTCTCTTTTGTGCATTTACTGGTGAAAAGCTGTCTCTTATTATGTGCATTTACTGGTGAAAAGCTGTCTCTTATTATGTGCATTTACTGGTGAAAAGCTGTCTCTTGTGCATTTACTGGGGAAAAGCTGTCTCTTATGTGCATTTACTGGCGAAAAGGTGTCTCTTATAATGTGCATTTACTGGTGAAAAGCTGTCTCTTATGTGCAGTTACTGGTGAAAAACTGTCTCTTATGTGCACTGGACCAGTACTACTGGTGAGGACAGTTAGTGACATGGCTATGTACTCTGTAATGTGCTGCAGAAGATGTCAGTGCGATATAAATACTATAATTTTTTTTTTTTAAAAAGCCCATTGCTTAGCCCCACTCTACATAAAAGTGCGCTTCTGACGCCGCCCCTAACTCCACCCCTAACTCCACCCCCTGTCCGGTTTTCTCCATCAGCCGACCTGGCAACCCTAGAAGGGAGAGGATCCCCCGAACGACCTCTATGCCAAATCGCAGCCCTTGAGCCCTGCTGGTTCAGGAGATAGATTAGAGAAACCTATCTCGGGAACCAGTGGGTCTCTGGGGCTGCAATTTGGCATAGAGGTGGTTCGGGGGGCGGGGGGGCCCCTCCCTACCCTGAAAATATGGGGAGTGTAGGATGTGAAGAAGCAGAGATATTTAGTATTTTACCATCAGCAGCATAATTAAATAGGAACTGTGGCCGCACAGTCTCCTACTGCTCATGCGGGGCAGCGCAAATCCACAGGCAGCGTAATCAGACAAAACACCGGTGTTGTGTCTGATTACGCTGCCTGTGAATTTGCGCTGCCCCGCATGCGCAGTAGGAGACTGTGCAGCCACATTTCCTATAGAATGATGCTGCTGGAGGTAAAATACTAAATATCTCCGTTCCCACACCTCTTACACTCCCCAAATTTTCAGGTTAGAGAGGGGACCCCCGAACGACCTCTATGCTAAATTGCAGCCCCCGAGACCCGCTGGTTCCCGAGATAGATTTCTCTAATCTATCTCCTGAACCAGCGGGTCTCGGAGGCTGCAATTTGGCATAGAGGTCGTTTGGGGGGTCCCCTCCCTACCCTGAAAATTTGGGGAGTGTAAGAGGTGTGGGAGCGAAGATATTTACTATTTTACCTCCAGCAGCATCATTAACTTCACACTGAGCATGCGTACTACTCAGTGTCTATTATAGAGTTGTCCGGATCATGAACGATTGATCCGAATCTTTTTTGTGAGTCGAATCATCCGAATCATCAAAATGAGTGATTCGGATCGCAAAGGGGGCGGGCCAGCAGCAGCACGCCCCCCCTCTCAGCGGGCAGCGGGGTCCTGGAAGCAGAGCGGAGATGGATCGCTCTGTTGGAGGGGAGCCAGCCTTGCACAGGGACAGGTACATGAGAGGGGACATCGGTGCCACTGCCAGATATGTGTAGAGCACACGTACTGGCTGCAATGTGTTGCTCATTTTAGGCTGTCTGTTCCGTAGTTGTGCACATAGGGCCCAACCGTCCCGTTTTCGTCGGGACTGTCATGATTTTGGGGGGCTCTCCCGCTATCACGGTATGAGCCCTCCAAGTCCCGGGCAGCAGTGGGCAGTGAGGGTGGAAAAAAAAATGATCGAGGCACCAGCCGCGGGTAAGTGGGATGCGGGACGCGTGCATCCCATTACTACCTCCCTCCCTTGGAATCTGCCTCCCCTGTGTCTCCCCCCTGTTTGCAGAGTGCGCAGCTAAGCGGAGCGGGCTGTCAGCTTACTGGTATCCATGGACGCGTACCACCATCTGGCTTCCTGTGACGTCACAGGAAGCAGATTGAAGCCGGACATCGGTACGCGTCCATGGATACCAGTAAGCTGACAGCCCGCTCCGCTTAGCTGCGCACTCTGCAAACAGGGGGGAGACACAGGGGGGGCAGATTCCAAGGGAGGGAGGGAGGTAGTAATGGGATGCACGCGTCCCGCATCCCACTTACCCGCGGCTGGCGCCTCGATCATTTTTTTTCTTGCATTGGCACCCTCCTCCTCACCCACCCACCCACCCGCCCACGGACACCCTCCTCCACCCACCCACCCACGGACACCCTCCTCCTCATCATATATGGGGGAAATATGTATTAAAAAATATTAGGGGAGATTATTAATTGAAAAAAAAATTCAATTTTTTTTATGGTAGGTGTGATGGGGGGGTGGGGGGGGGGGGCTTGGTTAGGGGTGTGGCCTAAGTGTCCCGATTCCTAGCTTTAGAATGTTGGGAGGTATGGTTGTGCACAGTGAACAAATGGGAAAGTTTTGGCTCAGAAGCAGCACAGCTCAGTAACTTTGCAGACAGTGCTGGGCTAGAATGACAGGGCAGGCACTGTGATTGCAGGGCAATATCATCCTCCTGCAATGCTCTAAACAGCTGCACTTCACTTCTGGGAATGCTTTCTTTCACTGTGCGAGGTTTGCATTTAAAGTATACAGATGACCATATAGGTGAAATATATGTAAAGCTATTGTATGATGGCAGCATGTGGGTATTGTGTGCAAACAAACATTTCTGCTCTCTGCTCGTCCCTTCTCTGCCCATCTCTGTGTGTCCACCCCCCTTCCCTTCTCTGTCTACCGCAGAGAAAGTCCTCTACTGCTAGTCATTTCACCCCCGAATGCTTCCCTAGTAAAATGATCCGAGATTCGGATCAAAGATCCGGATCTTTTCAATGATCCGATTCGAATCATTGAAAAGATCCGAACTTCCCATCTCTAGTGTGGAAGGGAGCTTCCGGGCAGCGCAATCAGACATTACATCGGTGTAATGTCAGCTATTGCAGCCCCGCATGCGCAGTAGGAGCCTGCGTCCCATTAAATTGTGCAGCCACGTAAAACGTCCTAAATATCTCCGCTTCCGCACCACGTACACCCCCGAAATTTTCAGGGGAGGGAGGGGACCCCCAGATCTAGCTCTGTGCCGAATTGCAGCCCCCTGAGTCCCGCTGGTTCCCGAGACTGATTGCAGCAAACCTATCTCGGGAATTAGCGGGGCTAGGGGGCTGCAATTCGAAACAGAGCTAGATCTGGGGGTCCCCTCCCCTAAAAATTTCGGGAGTGTACGTGGTGCGGAAGCGGAGATATTTCAGGTAAATAATGTCTAACTTCCCACTGAGCATGCGCGATACTCAGTGAGGAAGGCTGCTTCCGGGCTGCAATATCTTACATTACACCGGTGTTGCGTCTGATTACGCT
Organism: Hyperolius riggenbachi; assembly: GCF_040937935.1. Classification (NCBI taxonomy): domain Eukaryota; kingdom Metazoa; phylum Chordata; class Amphibia; order Anura; family Hyperoliidae; genus Hyperolius; species Hyperolius riggenbachi. The sequence continues at coordinate 399,882,508 of NC_090647.1, read as the reverse complement.
GCCTGTGGATTTGCACTGCCCCGCATGCGCAGTAGGAGACTGTGCGGCCACATTTCCTATAGAATGATGCTGCTGGACGTAAAATATTAAATATCTCCGCTCGCACACCTCTTACATTCCCCAAATTTTCAGGGTAGAGAAGGGACCCCCCGAACGACCTCTATGCCAAATTGCAGCCCCCGAGACCCGCTGGTTCCCGAGATAGATTTCTCTAATCTATCTCCTGAACCAGCGGGTCCCGGGGGCTGCAATTTGGCATAGAGGTCGTTCGGGGGTTCACCTTCCTACCATGAAAATTTGGGGAGTTAAGAGGTGTGGGAGCGGAGATATTTCGTATTTTATCTCCAGCAGAATCATTAAAGGGAAGGTTCAGGGAGGGGATTCAAAAAATAAAAATATATTTCCACTTACCTGGGGCTTCCTCCAGCCCGTGGCAGGCAGGAGGTGCCCTCGCCGCCGCTCCGCAGGCTCCCGGTGGTCTCCGGTGCCCGACCCGACCTGGCCAGGCCGGCTGCCAGGTCGGGCTCTTCTGCGCTCCATTTCCTGGGACTTCTGTGTCCCACGACGGCGCGCTGACTGCGCATGCGCAGTACAGCCCGGCGGACGTCCGATGACGTCAGCGCGCCGTCGTGGGACGCAGAAGTCCCAGGAAATGGAGCGCAGAAGAGCCCGACCTGGCAGCCGGCCTGGCCAGGTCGGGTCGGGCACCGGAGACCACCGGGAGCCTGCGGAGCGGCGGCGAGGGCACCTCCTGCCTGCCACGGGCTGGAGGAAGCCCCAGGTAAGTGGAAATTTATTTTTATTTTTTGAATCCCCTCCCTGAACCTTCCCTTTAACTTCACCCTGAGCATGCGTGCTACTCAGTGTGGAAGGGAGCTTCCGGGCAGCGCAATGCAATCAGACACAAATTAACAAGCTGACACATCATTGCATTCCAGCTGTTCTGGAGGTGTGTTTAGCTTCAAAAGGTGCATACAAACATCAGACTATAGTCTTTGGAAAATGAAAGATCACAGACCAATGTTACCCCCTTCTATGTAGTATGAGAGCCATACCTTCACAGTCTATTCTATGGAGCTGAACTCCCCATCAGACAGAAATCTTTGCAAGATGCTGCACACAAACATGCTGCACACACTCAAAAGATCTGTAGCTGCAAAAGATCTGTTCCTGCCAAAAATCCATTCCTGCAAATTGCAATGATAGTCTATGAGATCTGCAGATCATCATACACACATGATTTAACTGACATTCATCTGCAGATCAGATCCACCAGGATGGATTTTCAGATCTGCGGATGATTGCTTGATCTGCAGATGAATGTCAGTTAAATCATGTGTGTATGATGATCTGCAGATCTCATAGACTATCATTGCAATTTGCAGGAATGGATTTTTGGCAGGAACAGATCTTTTGCAGATACTGATCTTTTGTGTCTGTACAGCATCTGTGTGTGCAGCATCTTGCAAAGATTTTTTTCTGATGTGGAGTTCAGCTCCATAGAAAAGACTGTGTAGAGTATGGCTCTCATACTACATGAAGGGTGGTAAGATTGGTCTGTGATCTTTCATTTTCCAAAGACTATAGTCTGATGTGTGTATGCACCTTAAGGGTACAATGGTTAATTTGCATATATTCAGCAGTGATGCACTGGGAGACATCTCAAGCTCACTCCAACCTGAATTATCGCAAATTCTTTCTGTTTTAAAAAAGCAAACTTTTGTTTTTCCTCACTGAGTATCATGCATGCTCAGTGGGAAATTAGACATTATTTACCTGAAATATCTCCGCTTCCGCACCACGTACACTCCCGAAATTTTCAGGGGAGGGAGGGGACCCCCAGATCTAGCTCTGTGTCGAATTGCAGCCCCCGAGCCCCGCTAGTTCCCAAGATAAGTTTGCTGCAATCAGTCTCGGGAACCAGCGGGACTCGGGGGCTGCAATTCGGCACAGAGCTAGATCGGGGGGTCCCCTCCCTACCTTGAAAATTTTGGAAGTGTACGTGGTGCGGAAGCGGAGATATTTAGGACGGTTTACGTGGCTACACAATTTAATGGGACGCAGGCTCCTACTGCGGGGCTGCACAACGGGCTGCACTAGCTGACATTACACCGGTGTAATGTCTGATTGCGCAGCCTGTTAATTTGCGCTGCCCCGCATGCGCAGTAGGAGACTGTGCGGCCACTGGTCCTATTGAATGATGCTGGTGGTGGTAAAATACTAAATATCTCCGCTCTCATACATCCTACACACTCCAAATTTTCAGGGTAGGGAGGGGACCCCCCCCCCCCGAACTACCTCTATGCCAAATTGCAGCCCCCCGAGCCCCACTGGTTCCTGAGATAGGTTTCTGTAACCAGTCTCGGGAACCAGCGGGTCTCGGGGGCTGCAATTTGGCATATAGGTCGTTTGGGGGATCCTTTTACCATCAGCAGCATCATTAACTTCACACTGAGAATGCGTGCTACTCAGTGTGGAAGGGAGCTTCCGGGCAGCGCAATCAGACATTACACCGGTGTAGTGGCACACAGTGAGGAAGGGAGCTTCCGGGCTGCCCATTCTGATATTACACCGCTGTAATGACAGATAGTGCCACCCCGCATGCGCAGTAGGAGCCTTTTCTCGCGCCGAACAGCCTGTGTAATGACAGATCATGCTGCCCAGACGCTGCCTTCCTCACTGAGTATCAAGCATGCTCAGTGGTAACTTAAAGAAAACCTGTACTGGGGGTACTCACCTCAGTAGGGGGAAGCTCCTGGAGGCTTCCTCCGTCCTCCTATCTCCGGACTCGCTGCAGCCCCCGGAACGCACATGCGACAATTTGTCGCGCTGTGCAATATTTACCTTTTCTGGCTCCAGCGGGGGCCCTGTTGCGGCTCTTCTGACGGAGATAGGTGGAAATAGCCGATCTCCGTCGGGTCCGCTCTACTGCGCAGGCAGTAAAGCAGCCCGACGGAGATTGGCTATTTTCGCCTATCTCCGTGGGAAGAGCGGATACTGCGCCTGCGCTGGAGCCAAGAGGTAAACATTTACATCGCCGCCGCCGTAGGACCGAGGAGGACGGGGGAAGCCTCAATAGGATCCGGAGGCTTCCCCCACCCGAGGTGAGTACCCCCCAGGGGAGTTTTTTTCATTACAGATTTTCTTTAAATTATTATTTATATAGCGCCAACATCTTCTGCAGCGCTGTACAGAGTATATTGTCTTGTCAGGGTGGCTCACAATCTAATCCTTACCACAGTCCTATGTCTATGTATGTATTGTGTAGTGCATAGCTCCCAACTATCCCTCTTTTGAAAGGAGAGTGCCTCTTTGGGAGCCCTGTACCTCTTTCATCCTCATTTGTCCCTCTTTCAGGACTTTGTCTCTCTTTTTATGTAAATATATATATTTCTCTACTAAAAAATGTTTGATTGACTCTAAACTTTATCCCCATCCTTTAACCACTTGAGGACCACAGTCTTTTCGCCCCTTAAAGAGACTCTGTAACAAACTTTTCAGCCTTAGTTCTTCTATGCTATAAGTTCCTTTGCCTGTCCTAATGTGCTCTCGCTTACTGCAGCTTTTCCTAATTGCACAGTGGCTGTGTTATCTCTGTTATATGATCCAATCTGTTTCCTTCTGTTGGCACAGTCAGGCTAAAGCTGGAATGTGTGGAATGTGCAGGGCTGCTTGTGATTGGTAAAAGCTATACACACCCCCTCCAGGCCCTCTGCAGGCTGTGTATGACTCACACACTCTGCTTATGTGAGCCTATCAGAAGCTGGTTAGTTTGTTTGTAAACACTGCCTAAAACTGTTAAAGAGTAACTGTCAGGCTGCAAAAGCTAATTTAAACCTCTATTCTCCTGTGTTAAACAGTTTAGAAGGAAGCCAAAAAGGCAATACTGAAGTTAAAAATCTCTCTTACTTTTGATGTGTGCTGACAGCAAGGCTCTGTATTCCTAAGCCCTTAAAAAGGACGAGAGGCCGCATACCATACTGCAAAACATTCTGGGGCCCTCCCCTCGGCTGCTAGTTAGAAGTTACAGGCTCAAGTTACAACAGCATGTAATGCTGGGCTGCTCACAGCACTGATAAATCTCCGGGCAGAGTACACTGCAGGAGTCCGCTATTGTTCCTAGCCACATGGCTAATTAATATTCACTGCACAGTTGTGTTATTCATTACGAGGTTTTTTTTGTGAGTGGACTCATCAGGAAGCAGGGAGGATATGACATCACAATTGGCTTCATAGGAGACAGACAAACATGGAACCTGCCATGAGCTGTCAGGAGCATCATTCTCTGCAAATACTATATAAAAATTCTGTGAAGTACAAACGTGGATAGTGAAATGCATATGTAATGTAAGTACAGCCAATATTTAGCTACTGATATATGTGTTTTTTTTCTCTGAGACCTTATACCTAACAGCTCCTCTTTAATTACAAGCCAGGTTTGCAGCAGAGAGTGGCAGAAACAGCACAGAGTGGCCCAGGAGAACATAATGAATAGAATGGTATGCTTTTTGCTGTAAAAATGTTAGAGTACAGATTCTCTTTAAGGACCAGAGCCTTTTTTCCATTCAGACCACTGCAGCTTTCACGGTTTATTGCTCGGTCATACAACCTACCACCTAAATTAATTTTACCTCCTTTTTTTGTCACTAATACAGCTTTCTTTTGGTGCTATTTGATTGCTGCTGCGAGTTTTACTTTTTATTATGTTCATCAAAAAAGATATGAATTTTGTCAATAAAATTACTTTTTAAAGTAAAATGTCCTATACATTTGAGTGCAAAAGTTATTCTGCTACATGTCTTTGATTAAAAAAAAAAACATTCAGTGTATATTTATTGGATTGGGTAAAAGTTATAGTGTTTACAAACTATGGTGCCAAAAGTGAATTTTCCGATTTTGAAGCATCTCTGCCTTTTCTAACCACCTGAGGTGCTAAAATTCCAGGATAGTATAAATACCCCCCAAATGACCCCATTTTGGAAAGAAGACATCCCAAAGTATTCAATGAGAGGCATGGTGAGTTCATAGAAGATTTTATTTTTTTGTCACAAGTTAGCGGAAAATGACACTTTGTGACAAAAAAAAAAGTTTCCATTTCTTCTAACTTGCGACAAAAAAAAAATTGAAATCTGCCACGGACTCACTATGCTCCTCTCTGAATACCTTGAAGTGTCTACTTTCCAAAATGGGGTCATTTGTGGGGTGTGTTCACTGTCCTGGCATTTTGGGGGGGGGCTTGTAAGCACCCCTGTAAAGCCTAAAGATGCTCATTGGACTTTGGGCCCCTTAGCGCAGTTAGGCTGCAAAAAAGTGCCACACATGTGGTATTGCCGTACTCAGGAGAAGTAGTATAATGTGTTTTGGGGTGTATTTTTACACATACCCATGCTGGGTAGGAGAAATATCTCCGTAAATGACAATTTTTTATTTTTTTTACACACAATTGTCTATTTACAGAGATATTTCTCCCACTCAGCATGGGTATGTGTAAAAATACACCCCAAAACACATTATACTACTTCTCCTGAGTACGGCGATACCACATGTGTGGCACTTTTTTGCACCCTAACTGCGATAAGGGGCCCAAAGTCCAATGAGTACCTTTAGGATTTCACAGGTCATTTTGCGGCATTTGGTTTCAAGACTACTCCTCACGGTTTAGGGCCCCTAAAATGCCAGGGCAGTATAGGAACCCCACAAATGACCCCATTTTAGAAAGAAGACACCCCAAGGTATTCCGTTAGGAGTATGGTGAGTTCATAGAAGATTTTATTTTTTGTCACAAGTTAGCGGGAATTGATTTTATTTGTGTTTTTTCACAAAGTGTCATTTTCCGCTAACTTGTGACAAAAAATAAAATCTTCTATGAACTCACCATACTCCTAATGGAATACCTTTGGGTGTCTTCTTTCTAAAATGGGGTAATTTGTGGGGTTCCTATACTGCCCTGGCATTTTAGGGGCCCTAAACCGTGAGGAGTAGTCTTGAAATGTCGCAAAATGACCTGTGAAATCCTAAAGGTACTCATTGGACTTTGGGCCCCTTAGCGCACTTAGGGTGCAAAAAAGTGCCACACATGTGGTACCGCCGTACTCAGGAGAAGTAGTATAATGTGTTTTGTGGTGTATTTTTACACATACAGATGCTGGGTGGGAGAAATATCTCTGTAAATGACAATTGTTTGATTTTTTTTACACACAATTGTCCATTTACAGAGATATTTCTCCCACCCAGCATGGTTATATGTAAAAATACACCCCAAAACACATTATACTACTTCTTCTGAGTACGGCGATACCACATGTGTGACACTTTTTTGCAACCTAGGTGCGCTAAGGGGCCTAACGTCCTATTCACAGGTCATTTTGAGACATTTGGATTCTAGACTACGCCTCACGGTTTAGGGCCCCTAAAATGCCAGGGCAGTATAGGAACCCTACAAGTGACCCCATTTTAGAAAGAAAACACCTCAAGGTATTCTGTTAGGAGTATGGTGAGTTCATAGAAGATTTTTTTTTTGTCACAAGTTAGCGGAAAATGACACTTTGTGAAAAAAAAAAAAACAATACAAATCAATTTCCGCTAACTTGTGACAAAAAATAAAATCTTCTATGAACTCATCATACACCTAACAGAATACCTTGGGGTGTCTTCTTTCTAAAATGGGGTCACTTGTGGGGTTCCTATACTGCCCTGGCATTTTAGGGGCCCTAAACCGTGAGGAGTAGTCTGGAAACCAAATGCCGCAAAATGACCCTTGAAATCCTAAAGGTACTCATTGGACTTTGGGCCCCTTAGCGCAGTTAGGGTGCAAAAAAGTGTCACACATGTGGTATCGCCGTACTCAGGAGAAGTAGTATAATGTGTTTTGGGGTGTATTTTTACATATAACCATGCTGGGTGGGAGAAATATCTCTGTAAATGACACATTTTTGAATTTTTTTTAAACACAATTGTCCATTTACAGAGAGATTTCTCCCACCCAGCATGGGTATGTATAAAAATACACCCCAAAACACATTATACTACTTCTCCTGAGTACGGCGATACCACATGTGTGACACTTTTTTGCAGCCTAGGTGCGCTAAGGGGCCCAACGTCCTATTCACAGGTCATTTTGAGGCATTTGCTTTTAAGACTATTCCTCACGGTTTAGGGCCCCTAAAATGCCAGGGCAGTATAGGAACCCCACAAGTGACCCCATTTTAGAAAGAAGACACCCTAAGGTATTCCGTTAGGTGTATGGTGAGTTCATAGAAGATTTTATTTTTTGTCACAAGTTAGTGAAAAATGACACTTTGTGAAAAAAACAATAAAAATCAATTTCCGCTAACTGTTGACAAAAAATAAAATCTTCTATGAACTCGTCATACACCTAACAGAATACCTTGGGGTGTCTTTTTTCTAAAATGGGGTCACTTGTGAGGTTCCTATACTGCCCTGGCATTTTACGGGCCCAAAACAGTGAGTAGTCTGGAAACCAAATTTCTCAAAATGACTGTTCAGGGGTATAAGCATCTGCAAATTGTGATGACATGTGGTCTATGAGGGGGCAAATTTTGTGGAACCGGTCATAAGCAGGGTGGCCTCTTAGATGACAGGTTGTATTGGGCCTGATCTGATGGATAGGAGTGCTAGGGGGGTGACAGGAGGTGATTGATGGGTGTCTCAGGGGGTGGTTAGAGGGGAAAATAGATGCAATCAATGCACTGGGGAGGTGATCGGAAGGGGGTCTGAGGGGGGTCTGAGGGTTTGGCCGAGTGATCAAGAGCCCACACGGGGCAAATTAGGGCCTGCTCTGATGGGTAGGTATGCTAGGGGGTAACAGGAGGTGATTTATGGGTGTCTCAAGGTGTGATTAGAGGGGGGAAATAGATGCAAGCAATGCACTGGCGAGGTGATCAGGGCTGGGGTCTGAGGGCGTTCTGAGGGTGTGGGCGGGTGATTGGGTGCCCTAGGGGCAGATAGGGGTCTAATCTGAGGGGTATCAGTGACAGGGGCTGATTGATGGGTGCACAGTGGGTGATTAGATGGCAGAACAGATGTAAACAATGCACTTTGGAGGTGATCTGAGGGTAGGTCTGGGGCAATTTGATGGTGTGGGTGGGTGATCAGATTGCCCGCAAGGGGCAGGTTAGGGGCTGATTGATGGGTGGCAGTGACAGGGGGTGATTGATGCATGGCAGTGACAGGGGGTAATTGATGGGTGATTGATAGGTGATTGACAGGTGATCAGTGGGTTATTACAGGGAAGAACAGATGTAAATAATGCACTGGCGAATTGATAAGGGGGGGTCTGAGGGCAATCTGAGCATGTGGGCGGGTGATTGGGTGCCCGCAAGGGGCAGATTAGGGTCTAATCTGATGGGTAACAGTGACAGGTGGTGATAGGGGGTGATTGATGGGTAATTAGTGGGTGTTTAGGGTAGAGAACAGATGTAAACACTGCACTTGGGAGGTGATCTGACGTCGGATCTGCGGGCGATCTATTGGTGTGGGTGATCAGATTGCCCGCAAGGGGCAGGTTAGGGGCTGATTGATGGGTGGCAGTGACAGGGGGTGATTGATGGGTGGCAGTGACAGGGGGTTATTGACAGGTGATTGACAGGTGATCAGTGGGTTATTACAGGGAAGAACAGATTTAACCACTTCACCACTGAGGGGTTTTACCCCCTGACCACCAGAGCAATTTTCACCTTTCAGCGCTCCTTCCATTCATTCGTCTATAACTTTATTATTACTTATCCCAATGAAATGAACTATATCTTGTTTTTTTTGCCACCAATTAGGCTTTCTTTAGGTGGGACATTATGCCAAGAATTATTTTATTCTAAATGTGTTTTAATGGGGAAATAGGAAAAAATGTGGGAAAAAATTATTATTTTTCAGTTTTCGGCCATTATAGTTTTTAAATAAAGCATGCTACTGTAATTAAAACCCATGAAATGTATTAACCCATTTGTCCCGGTTATAAAACCATTTAAATTATGTCCCTATCACAATGTTTGGCGACAATATTTTATTTGGAAATGAAGGTGCATTTTTTTCAGTTTTGCATCCATCCCTAATTACAAGCCCGCAGTTTATAAAGTAACAGTGTTATACCCTCTTGACATAAATATTTAAAAAGTTCAGTCCCTAAGGTAACTATTTATGTTTTTTTTATTGTATTTTTTTTTTTTTTTAAATTACAAAAAAAAAAAAAAAATTGGGGAGTGTGGGAGGTAATGAGTTAATTTATTGTGTAAATGTAATGTTTGTATATGTAAAATGCTTTTAGGGTGTAGTTTACTATTTGGCCACAAGATGGCCACAGAGTGTTTGTTTACATGCGACCTGTAAGCGTCCGGAAGGACGCTTACAGGAAGCAGTAGGAGGCTGGGAGACGCACAATGATCTCGCTGTTTCTGAAAGAAGCAGCAGATCATTGCGGGGGCTAGATCAACGAACGGGAATGGATTTTCCCGTTCATTGATCTCCGGGCGAGCGGGCGGCGGCGTGCACGAGCGGCGGGTGCGCGCGCACGAGCGGCGGGAGCGCGGACAGCGGCGGTAGCGCGGAAGGTACGGATTTCTCCGTCCCTGGTTTTTTAGGAGGGAAAAAAGGGGCGGGGAAATTCATACCGCTGGGGGTAAAGTGGTTAAATAATGCACTGGCGAATTGATAAGGGGGGGGTCTGAGGGCAATCTGAGCGTGTGGGCGGGTGATTGGGTGCCCGCACGTAGCAGATTAGGGTCTAATCTGATGGGTAACAGTGACAGGTGGTGATAGGGGGTGATTGATGGGTGATTGATGGGTAATTAGTGGGTGTTTAGAGTAGAGAACAGATGTAAACACTGCACTTGGGAGGTGATCTGATGTCGGATCTGCGGGCGATCTGTTGGTGTGGGTGGGTGATCAGATTGCCCGCAAGGGGCAGGTTAGGGGCTGATTGATGGGTGGCAGTGACAGGGGGTGATTGACAGGTGATCAGTGGGTTATTACAGGGGGGATAGAGGCATACAGTACACGGGGGGGGGGGTCTAGGGAGAATCTGAGGGGTAGGGGGGTGATCAGGAGGGAGCAGGGGGCAGTTTAGGGTTAAAAAAAATAGCGTTGACAGAAAGTGACAGGGAGTGATTGATGGGTTATTAGGGGGGTGATTGGGTGCTAACAGTGGTCTGGGGGGAGAGCAGGGGGGGTCTGAGGGGTGCTGTGGGCGATCAGGGGGCAGGGGGGGGGGAAATCAGTGTGCTTGGGTGCAGACTAGGGTGGCTGCAGCCTGCCCTGGTGGTCCCTCGGACACTGGGACCACCAGGGCAGGAGGCAGCCAGTATAATAGGCTTTGTATACATTACAAAGCCTATTATACTCTTTACATGCGGCGATCCGGGTGCTAGTAACCCGCCGGCGCTTCCGAACGGCCGGCGGGTTACAGCGTGAGGGGGGCGGAGCCAGTCGCCGGCGGCTGATCGTGTCACGAATGACGCGATCGCCGCATAACCACGCCTGCCGCCGCCTCCACCGATGGGCATATTGCGGTCGTTTAGGCCCAGTCTTTGCCGCCGCCCATCGGCTGGGGGCGGTCGGCAAGTGGTTAAATTAATATACTACTAATTTTAAAATGTTACTATGAAGGAAAATGACCCAGGATAGAAAGGACCAGTGTAAGTTTGAATTGTAAAACAACATATTTTTCTTATGAAATCTTTATGGTGTGCATGGCAGGGGCGTGATCAGGGGTGTGGCTTAAGTGTCCCTCTTTCTCATCTCAAAAAGTTGGGAGGTATGATCATAGCCTATGGCCAATTTAGGGGGAAGCCTATTAAAGGGGTTCTGTGGGTCTTCAAAAAAAAAAAAAAAGTGTCACTTACCTGGGGCTTCTGCCGGACCCCTGCAGCTATTAAGCCCTACGCCGTCACTGAAGCCGCCTCCGTTCGTCGCCGCCAGTGACCTGCTAATTATTCGCCTAACTAGACGAATAGCACTGCGGCTGCGCGGCCATAGCTGCGCCTGCACAGTAAGCTCTTGATGACTTCACAACTTCCTTCAATGGCTCCTCCTGAACCCCTGCCCCCCTCTCAGTCGGGGTGCCCCAGGGCTCTGTTCTGGGCCCCCTTCTATTCTCCATATACACTCCCTCAATTGGCAAACTTATCTCCCCCCTGGGCTTCAACTACCACCTTTATGCCAATTACACTCAGATTTACCTCCATATGATATCTCATCCACCACCATGAACAAGGTCTCCTCATGTCTCTCAACAATTTCCTCCTGGATGTCAGCTAGGTTCTTATAGCTTAACCTAGACAAAACTGAGCTCCTGGTCTTTCCACCCCATGCTGCTGCACCCCTCCCAGATTTCCACCCACAATCGACAACACAATCATTCGCCCTACCTCCAAGGCCCGCTGTCTGGGTGTCACCTTGGACTCTGACTTCTCCTTCATCCCTCACATCCAAAACGTCACCAGAGCCTGCAATTTCCACCTCTGTAATATCTCCAAGATTCGCCCCTCCTTAACCCTGGAAACAACCAAGCTGCTCATCCATGCCCTCATCATCTCCCGCCTTGATTACTGTAACTCCCTCCTTTTTTGGCCTCCACTTGAAACGCATTGGCCCCCTTCAATCAGTTATGAACGCGGCTGCAAGATTCATCCATTCTTCAGACCGCTCCACATCCACATCTCCCCTCTGTAAATCCCTGCACTGGCTCCCTATCCATTTCAGGATAAGTTTCAAGATTCTATGCCTGGCGTAAAAATCTGTGCTCAAAATCTGCCCTACCTTCATCTCGGAGCTTGTTCACAGGTATACACCAGGTCATCCCCTCTGATCCTCCAATGACCTTCGCCTCACCTCCCCAAGCATTTCCAACTCCCATGCGTGCCTACAGGATTTCTCAAGAGCCGCCCCCACCCTCTGCACCCTCTGCACCCTCTGCTCCCTCCTTCAACACTTTCAAGCAAGCCCTCAAAACCCCTCTTTAAGATGGCCTACTCACCCCCTACCACACAGTAACTTTCTACTGAATATTTATTTCACAGCCCCACCTAGTGTTTCCACCCCACCCCCTTAGATTGTAATAATTAGCAGGTCATCGGTGGCAACAAATGGCGGCGGCTTCAGTGACGGCGTGGGACTTAATAGCTGCAGGGGGCCGGTAGAAGCCCCAGGTAAGTGAAACTTTTTGAGCTTTTTTTTAGGCCCACAGAACCCCTTTAAAGTGTACCAGAGATGATTAAAGATAAAAGTTTTATACATACGTGGAGCTCCCTTCAGCCCCATAAGCTCGGATCGCTCCCATACCGCCGTCCTCAGTCTTCTCCAGTGCTGGTACTGGGTCCCGTAACTTCAGCCAGTCGCGACCAGTCTGCGCAATTTACCCCCAAACTACCTCTGTGCTAAATTGCAGCCTCCGAGTCCCGCTGGTTCCTGAGATTGATTACAGACACCTATCTCAGGGGCTGCAATTTAGCACGGAGGTAGTTTGGGAGGTTCCCTCCCTGGAAGCAGGAGATTTGGGCGCATGAGACAAGTGGACAAAAAGGGTGCCCCATTCACTCCCATTATAAATATTGTTTAATGGGTGCCGAACAGGGAAAAAAGGGCGCCGGAGATTATTAACGTTTTACAAATGGCGCCCGGAGATTTTTAATGTTTTATAACTGTGCTTGTGATGATTTAACTTTATAAAATGAGCCCGTGATGAATAACGTTTCTAAAAATACTAAACATATTTATCCTATTTAATTAAAACATTATTTAACATTTTAACCCTTACTGTTTGTAAAACATTATTATTCACAAAATAAAGAGATCAGTACCTAACGTAAATTGCAATATATTTTTTACAATCACTATTTGTAAAACATTTCTAAAACATTATTATCCACCCCAAAAAAAAAATGATTTAAATTTTTTTATTTAAATTTTTTATTTATTAATGTTTGTAAAACATTATTATCCATAGGGGGTCTTAGGTTTAGGCACTACCAGGGGGGTCTTAGGTTTAGGCACCACCAGGGGGGTCTTAGGTTTAGGCACCACCAGGGGGGTCTTAGGTTTAGGCACCACCAGGGGGGTCTTAGGTTTAGGCACCACCAGGGGGGTCTTAGGTTTAGGCACCACCAGGGGGGTCTTAAGTTTAGGCACCACCAGGGGGTCTAGGGCCTAGGGATAGGTACAGGGAGGGCTTTGGGGTGGTTAGTTTTAGGCACCACCAGGGGGGTCTTAGGTTTAGGCACCACCAGGGGGGTCTTAGGTTTAGGCACCACCAGGGGGGTCTTAGGTTTAGGCACCACCAGGGGGTCTAGGGGTTAGGGATAGGTACAGGGAGTGTGTGAGAGTAGGGTTAGGTATAGTTTTAGTACAATTTTAATAATACTAATCAACAGTTATTATGAATGTACTTATATTAATATCATTGTTATAAACAATATTTTCACATTTTATTATAATAATAAACAATAAATCAAGATTATTCATAACAATATATAATTATAATGTTTAAACAAATATTACTATTTTTTAACAAACGTAATTATAAGTTTCAGTTTACAAACAGGGAAGATTAATGTTTTAAGAATTGCCGATTTCATACACATTATTTAATGATTTATAAATTGTTAAAACACTATTTGTAAACGAAATTCTACACAATATTTTTATAAACGATAATACTGCTTATCGTTTACACCACGCGCCCTTTTTTCCCGACGCCCTTTTTTGATGTACGCCCCTCCCTACCCTGAAAATTTGGAGAGTGTAGGTGGTGTAGAAGCAGCGATATATCTGGTGCTTAGCGCAGCAGTACAATTAAACAGGAAATGTGGCCGCACAGGTTCCTACTGTGCATGTGGGGCAGCACTAATTTCCAGGTAGCAGGATCGGTCATTACATCTGTAACTGTGTTGTACAGAATCTATGCTTGTGTTAGATGAATGACCCCCACTTCCTTTTTATCCTGTAATAAAATAATATAATGGAGTATGCGCTAGTTGACATTTCAGGCACATTTTGTACATGGTACTAGTGTTGGGCGAACACTGTTCGGGTTCTGCAGAACATCACCCTGTTCGGGTGATGTTCGAGTTCGGCCGAACACCTGATGGTGTTCGGCCAAACCGTTCGGTCACATGGCCGAACTAAGAGCGCATGGCCGAACGTTCCTGTGATTGGCCGAACGGGTCACGTGGTTCGGACCCGAACGCGCTCTGATTGGCCGAACGGTCACGTGGTTCGGGTAAATAAATACCCGAACCACGTCATATCTCCGCCATTTCTCTGTGGGTTTAGCTTTGGGTAGGCAGGCAGGGTAGTTCGCTCTCCAGCCACGCTAGCCAGGGTCCCCCCCAGTCATTGTGTGTCGCTGCTGGGAACAGTAGTACACCGCTCGCTCAGCCACACTATATATAGCATTGGTTACTGCCACTGTGTACCTCGCTCAGCCACACTATATATAGCATTGTGTTTACTGCCACTCTGTGTACACCGCTCAGCCAGACTATATAGCATTGTGTGTACTGCCACTGTGTACCTCGCTCAGCCACGCTATATATAGCATTGTGTTTACTGCCACTCTGTGTACACCGCTCAGCCAGACTAAATAGCATTGTGTGTACTGCCACTGTGTACCTCGCTCAGCCATGCTATATATAGCATTGTGTTTACTGCCACTCTGTGTACACCGCTCAGCCAGACTATATAGCATTGTGTGTACTGCCACTGTGTACCTCGCTCAGCCACGCTATATATAGCATTGTGTTTACTGCCACTCTGTGTACACCGCTCAGCCAGACTATATAGCATTGTGTGTACTGCCACTCTGTGTACACGGCTCAGCCAGACTATATAGCATTGTGTGTACTGCCACTCTGTGTACACCGCTCAGCCAGACTATATAGCATTGTTTACTGCCACTCTGTGTACACCGCTCAGCCAGACTATATAGCATTGTTTACTGCCACTCTGTGTACACCGCTCAGCCAGACTATATAGCATTGTTTACTGCCACTCTGTGTACAACGCTCAGCCACACTATATAGCATTGTTTACTGCCACTCTGTGTACAACGCTCAGCCAGACTATATAGCATTGTTTACTGCCACTCTGTGTACACCGCTCAGCCAGACTATATAACATTGTGTGTACTGCCACTCTGTGTACACCGCTCAGCCAGACTATATAGCATTGTTTACTGCCACTCTGTGTACAACGCTCAGCCACACTATATAGCATTGTTTACTGCCACTCTGTGTACAACGCTCAGCCAGACTATATAGCATTGTTTACTGCCACTCTGTGTACAGCGCTCAGCCAGACTATATAGCATTGTTTACTGCCACTCTGTGTACACCGCTCAGCCAGACTATATAGCATTGTGTGTACTGCCACTCTGTGTACACCGCTCAGCCAGACTATATAGCATTGCGTACTCTGCCAGTCAGTGTGTATATTGCTGGGATCAGTAATACTCCACTCAACGTCAACCACTATATGAGCTCACCATGAGTTCCTCAGAGACCTCCGCTGTGAGCAGCACTCCCAACAACAGCAACAGCCAACGCCCCACGCAAGCTATAACATCCACCCCAGCAGCCAGTGGTCAGCAGCAGCCCTCCCCGGAGGAGAACGTTGTGTCCATCGGTCCGTCGCCAGAGCGATTAATGAGGGCTGCCATTGAGGAGATGATGGGGCCTGATGTGGAGGAGGAGGTCTGGCTCAGGCCAGCATCCCAAGTTAATGTTGAGGACGATGAGGGGTCTGTGTCTGGGGATGTTGGGGTGGCAGAGGTGGTGGGTGGGTCAGACTCAGGAGAAGAGTTGTATGATGAGGATGATGATCGGGACCATCTGTATGTGCCTCAGAGTCCGACCCCGGAAAACATGTTGTATCGTGTGTTTAGGTACTAAAATCTGCGTTCCCACTTCCCAGTACTGCCCGCAGTGCCCCGGTCCACGGATCCATATAATTTTTTGGGCAGCACTATCAAACTGTGGTACTATGAGTGAGTTGCCATGGTCCTTCTGTGCTGCCTGTCACACTCACCGTCTGTCTGCAGATGGATTGTTCAACACAGCTACGCCATCTGACATGTAGTCCTGGACCTTGACCATCTTCTCCAGGCGATTGGTGTTGGAGGACGTGGAACTGCCCGATTGCTGTTCTGTGGGCTGCTGCATGGGTGTCAGAAAATGTTCCCACTCCAAGGACACTGCCAATACCATTCCCTTTTCGGCACTAGCAGCAGCTTGTGTTCTTTGCTGCCCTCCTGGTCCTCCTGGGTTTACTGAAGTCAGTCTGTCGGCGTACAACTGGCTAGAGAAGGAGGAGGATGTCAATCTCCTCTCTAAAGTCTCCATCCTCAAGGGCCTGCTGGAATTGTTCCATTTTTGACCTGTCTGACACTTTCTTCAATCAGTTTTTTAACATTGTGTTTGTATAAACTGGGTATAAACCCAGTAATTGGTGTTGTCCAGATTCCAGAATAATGAATAATAATGAATAGTGAATAATGCGCGGGCCGCGTTCAATGCAGTCTAGCATGAATTGAGCCATGTGTGCCAGAGAGTCCTGCCAGACTCCTCTGTCTTCATGTTCTTGTGAGCGTTGTGATTGTTGTGATGCACCATATTCGTCACCAGCATCACTTTCTTCCTCTTCTGCTGTCCATTCCCGCTAAATTGTGGAAGTCCAACGTGCACCGCTCTGTCCCTCGGCAGTGGGGGCATCCAATTCCTGCTCCAACTCCAGCTGTTCCTCGTCCTGTTCTTTGTCATAGCTGGGACCAGGGTTTCCTGAGGCAGGTTGCCTGATGTTGGTATCATCACGCTGATCGTTTTCATCTTCAGAATCCCCCACTTGCATCATGCCAGCGGTTTTCCATCTTCAACATTGATTTCTTCAGTAAACACAGCAGTGGTATTGTAATGCTGACTGTAGAGTTGTCACTGCTCAGTCACGCAACGTGGATTGCTCAAAATTTTGGAGGACTTGGCAGAGATCCAACATGGTGGCCCAATCAGATCCACAGAAGCTTGTTAGCTAGCTGCTGGAATGCGCCTCGGCACTGCGCAAAAGCGTGCTAGCATGTGCAGCGTAGAATTCCAGCGCGTAGGGAGGGACATCACCCAGCGAGCGATGGTGCGCTAGATTGAAGCGCTCCTGCATCTCTTGGTGAGTCCTTCAGAAGCGGTACTGGACTTTTAACAATGTTTTTTTTTTTTTCCTTCAACAGAAGATCTGCCACGTTGGAGTGAGGAGGACGCCGCCGACCCCGACACCAAGCTGAACCCCGGCGAACTCCAAGCAGAGGATCTTCAGGAACCCTCAAGGCTTTGAGCAAGCTAAGGAGGATCAGCAGTCCCGACGAGACCTCTCCTCCTCATATGCGACTGAGTGCAGTGGAGCTCCCCAGAACAACCTCTCAGTTGTCACTTTGTCACTTGTCACTTGTCACTTGTCACTTTGTCACTTTGTCACTTGTCACTTTGTCACTTGTCACTTTGTCACTTTGTCACTTTGTCACTTTGTCACTTGTCACTGGTCACTTTGTCACTTGTCACTTGTCACTTGTCACTTTGTCACTTGTCACTTGTCACTTGTCACTGGTCACTTGTCACTTTGTCACTTGTCACTTTGTCACTTTGTCACTTTGTCACTTTGTCACTTTGTCACTGGTCACTGGTCACTTTGTCACTTGTCACTTGTCACTTGTCACTTTGTCACTTGTCACTTGTCACTTGTCACTTGTCACTTTGTCACTTGTCACTTTGTCACTTGTCACTTTGTCACTTTGTCACTTTGTCACTTTGTCACTTGTCACTTGTCACTTTGTCACTTTGTCACTGGTCACTGGTCACTTTGTCACTTGTCACTTGTCACTTGTCACTTTGTCACTTGTCACTTGTCACTTTGTCACTGGTCACTGGTCACTTTGTCACTTGTCACTTGTCACTTTGTCACTTTGTCACTTTGTCACTTTGTCACTTTGTCACTGGTCACTTGTCACTTTGTCACTTGTCACTTGTCACTTGTCACTTGTCACTTTGTCACTTGTCACTTTGTCACTTGTCACTTTGTCACTTTGTCACTGGTCACTTGTCATTTTGTCACTTGTCACTTGTCACTTGTCACTTTGTCACTTGTCATTTTGTCACTTGTCACTTGTCACTTTGTCACTTTGTCACTTTGTCACTTTGTCACTGGTCACTTTGTCACTTGTCACTTGTCACTTGTCACTTGTCACTTGTCACTTTGTCACTTTGTCACTTTGTCACTGGTCACTTGTCACTTGTCACTTGTCACTTTGTCACTTTGTCACTTGTCATTTTGTCACTTGTCACTTTGTCACTTTGTCACTTTGTCACCTGGTCACTGGTCACTTGTCACTTGTCACTTGTCACTTTGTCACTTGTCACTTGTCACTTGTCACTTTGTCACTTTGTCACTTTGTCACTGGTCACTTTGTCACTTGTCACTTGTCACTTGTCACTTTGTCACTTGTCACTTGTCACTTGTCACTTGTCACTGGTCACTTGTCACTTTGTCACTTGTCACTTTGTCACTTTGTCACTTTGTCACTTTGTCACTGGTCACTTGTCACTTGTCACTTGTCACTTGTCACTTTGTCACTTGTCACTTGTCACTTGTCACTTTGTCACTTGTCACTTTGTCACTTGTCACTTTGTCACTTTGTCACTTTGTCACTTTGTCACTTGTCACTTGTCACTTTGTCACTTTGTCACTTTGTCACTGGTCACTTGTCACTTTGTCACTTGTCACTTGTCACTTGTCACTTTGTCACTTGTCACTTGTCACTTTGTCACTGGTCACTTGTCACTTTGTCACTTGTCACTTGTCACTTTGTCACTTTGTCACTTTGTCACTTTGTCACTTTGTCACTGGTCACTTGTCACTTTGTCACTTGTCACTTGTCACTTGTCACTTGTCACTTTGTCACTTGTCACTTTGTCACTTGTCACTTTGTCACTTTGTCACTGGTCACTTGTCATTTTGTCACTTGTCACTTGTCACTTGTCACTTTGTCACTTGTCATTTTGTCACTTGTCACTTGTCACTTTGTCACTTTGTCACTTGGTCACTGGTCACTTGTCACTTGTCACTTGTCACTTGTCACTTTGTCACTTTGTCACTGGTCACTTGTCACTTGTCACTTGTCACTTGTCACTTGTCACTTTGTCACTTTGTCACTTTGTCACTTTGTCACTGGTCACTTGTCACTTGTCACTTGTCACTTTGTCACTTGTCACTTGTCACTTGTCACTTGTCACTTTGTCACTTGTCACTTTGTCACTTGTCACTTTGTCACTTTGTCACTTTGTCACTTTGTCACTTGTCACTTGTCACTTTGTCACTTTGTCACTGGTCACTGGTCACTTTGTCACTTGTCACTTGTCACTTGTCACTTTGTCACTTGTCACTTGTCACTTTGTCACTGGTCACTGGTCACTTGTCACTTGTCACTTGTCACTTTGTCACTTTGTCACTTTGTCACTTTGTCACTTTGTCACTTTGTCACTGGTCACTTGTCACTTGTCACTTGTCACTTGTCACTTTGTCACTTGTCACTTTGTCACTTGTCACTTTGTCACTTTGTCACTGGTCACTTGTCATTTTGTCACTTGTCACTTGTCACTTGTCACTTTGTCACTTGTCATTTTGTCACTTGTCACTTGTCACTTTGTCACTTTGTCACTTTGTCACTTTGTCACTGGTCACTTTGTCACTTGTCACTTGTCACTTGTCACTTGTCACTTTGTCACTTTGTCACTTTGTCACTGGTCACTTGTCACTTGTCACTTGTCACTTTGTCACTTTGTCACTTGTCATTTTGTCACTTGTCACTTTGTCACTTTGTCACTTTGTCACCTGGTCACTGGTCACTTGTCACTTGTCACTTGTCACTTTGTCACTTGTCACTTGTCACTTGTCACTTTGTCACTTTGTCACTTTGTCACTGGTCACTTTGTCACTTGTCACTTGTCACTTGTCACTTTGTCACTTGTCACTTGTCACTTGGTCACTTGTCACTTTGTCACTTTGTCACTTTGTCACTGGTCACTGGTCACTTGTCACTGGTCACTTGTCACTTGTCACTTGTCACTTGTCACTTGTCACTTGTCACTTGTCACTTGTCACTTGTCACTTTGTCACTTGTCACTTTGTCACTTGTCACTTTGTCACTTTGTCACTTTGTCACTTTGTCACTTGTCACTTGTCACTTTGTCACTTTGTCACTTTGTCACTGGTCACTTGTCACTTTGTCACTTGTCACTTGTCACTTGTCACTTTGTCACTTGTCACTTGTCACTTTGTCACTGGTCACTTGTCACTTTGTCACTTGTCACTTGTCACTTTGTCACTTTGTCACTTTGTCACTTTGTCACTGGTCACTTGTCACTTTGTCACTTGTCACTTGTCACTTGTCACTTGTCACTTTGTCACTTTGTCACTTTGTCACTGGTCACTTGTCACTTGTCACTTGTCACTTGTCACTTGTCACTTTGTCACTTTGTCACTTTGTCACTTTGTCACTTGTCACTTGTCACTTGTCACTTGTCACTTGTCACTTTGTCACTTGTCATTTTGTCACTTGTCACTTTGTCACTTTGTCACTTTGTCACCTGGTCACTGGTCACTTGTCACTTGTCACTTGTCACTTTGTCACTTGTCACTTGTCACTTGTCACTTTGTCACTTGTCACTTTGTCACTTGTCACTTTGTCACTTGTCACTTTGTCACTTTGTCACTTGTCACTTGTCACTTTGTCACTTGTCACTTGTCACTTGTCACTTTGTCACTTGTCACTTTGTCACTTGTCACTTTGTCACTTGTCACTTTGTCACTTTGTCACTTGTCACTTGTCACTTTGTCACTTTGTCACTGGTCACTTGTCACTTGTCACTTGTCACTTGTCACTTTGTCACTGGTCACTTGTCACTTTGTCACTTGTCACTTTGTCACTTTGTCACTTGTCACTTTGTCACTTTGTCACTTTGTCACTTTGTCACTTTGTCACTGGTCACTTGTCACTTTGTCACTTGTCACTTGTCACTTGTCACTTGTCACTTTGTCACTTGTCACTTTGTCACTTGTCACTTTGTCACTTTGTCACTTTGTCACTTGTCACTTGTCACTTTGTCACTTGTCACTTGTCACTTGTCACTTTGTCACTTGTCACTTTGTCACTTGTCACTTTGTCACTTGTCACTTTGTCACTTTGTCACTTGTCACTTGTCACTTTGTCACTTTGTCACTGGTCACTTGTCACTTGTCACTTGTCACTTGTCACTTTGTCACTGGTCACTTGTCACTTTGTCACTTGTCACTTTGTCACTTTGTCACTTGTCACTTTGTCACTTTGTCACTTTGTCACTTTGTCACTTTGTCACTGGTCACTTGTCACTTTGTCACTTGTCACTTGTCACTTGTCACTTGTCACTTTGTCACTTGTCACTTTGTCACTTGTCACTTTGTCACTTTGTCACTGGTCACTTGTCACTTTGTCACTTTGTCACTTTGTCACCTGGTCACTGGTCACTTGTCACTTGTCACTTGGTCACTTGTCACTTGTCACTTTGTCACTTTGTCACTTGTCACTTTGTCACTTGTCACTTTGTCACTTGTCACTTTGTCACTTGTCACTTTGTCACTTGTCACTTTGTCACTTTGTCACTGGTCACTTGTCACTTTGTCACTTTGTCACTTTGTCACCTGGTCACTGGTCACTTGTCACTTGTCACTTGGTCACTTGTCACTTGTCACTTTGTCACTTTGTCACTTGTCACTTTGTCACTTGTCACTTTGTCACTTGTCACTTTGTCACTTTGTCACTTTGTCACTTGTCACTTGTCACTTGTCACTTTGTCACTGGTCACTTGTCACTTTGTCACTTGTCACTTGTCACTTTGTCACTTGTCACTTGTCACTTTGTCACTTGTCACTTGTCACTTGTCACTTGTCACTTTGTCACTTGTCACTTTGTCACTTGTCACTTTGTCACTTGTCACTTTGTCACTTTGTCACTTGTCACTTGTCACTTTGTCACTTTGTCACTGGTCACTTGTCACTTGTCACTTGTCACTTGTCACTTTGTCACTGGTCACTTGTCACTTTGTCACTTGTCACTTTGTCACTTTGTCACTTGTCACTTTGTCACTTTGTCACTTTGTCACTTTGTCACTTTGTCACTGGTCACTTGTCACTTTGTCACTTGTCACTTGTCACTTGTCACTTGTCACTTTGTCACTTGTCACTTTGTCACTTGTCACTTTGTCACTTTGTCACTGGTCACTTGTCACTTTGTCACTTTGTCACTTTGTCACCTGGTCACTGGTCACTTGTCACTTGTCACTTGGTCACTTGTCACTTGTCACTTTGTCACTTTGTCACTTGTCACTTTGTCACTTGTCACTTTGTCACTTGTCACTTTGTCACTTGTCACTTTGTCACTTGTCACTTTGTCACTTTGTCACTGGTCACTTGTCACTTTGTCACTTTGTCACTTTGTCACCTGGTCACTGGTCACTTGTCACTTGTCACTTGGTCACTTGTCACTTGTCACTTTGTCACTTTGTCACTTGTCACTTTGTCACTTGTCACTTTGTCACTTGTCACTTTGTCACTTTGTCACTTTGTCACTTGTCACTTGTCACTTGTCACTTTGTCACTGGTCACTTGTCACTTTGTCACTTGTCACTTGTCACTTTGTCACTTGTCACTTGTCACTTTGTCACTTGTCACTTTGTCACTTGTCACTTGTCACTTGTCACTTGTCACTTTGTCACTTGTCACTTGTCACTTTGTCACTGGTCACTTGTCACTTTGTCACTTGTCACTTTGTCACTTTGTCACTTTGTCACTTTGTCACTTTGTCACTTGTCACTTGTCACTTGTCACTTGTCACTTTGTCACTTGTCACTTTGTCACTTGTCACTTTGTCACTTTGTCACTGGTCACTTGTCATTTTGTCACTTGTCACTTGTCACTTGTCACTTTGTCACTTGTCATTTTGTCACTTGTCACTTGTCACTTTGTCACTTTGTCACTTGGTCACTGGTCACTTTGTCACTTGTCACTTGGTCACTTGGTCACTTGGTCACTTGGTCACTGGTCACTGGTCACTTGGTCACTGGTCACTTGGTCACTTGTCACTTGTCACTTGTCACTTTGTCACTTGTCACTTGTCACTTGTCACTTTGTCACTTGTCACTTTGTCACTTGTCACTTTGTCACTTGTCACTTTGTCACTTTGTCACTTGTCACTTGTCACTTTGTCACTTTGTCACTGGTCACTTGTCACTTTGTCACTTGTCACTTGTCACTTGTCACTTTGTCACTTGTCACTTGTCACTTTGTCACTGGTCACTTGTCACTTTGTCACTTGTCACTTTGTCACTTTGTCACTTTGTCACTTTGTCACTTTGTCACTGGTCACTTGTCACTTTGTCACTTGTCACTTGTCACTTGTCACTTTGTCACTTGTCACTTTGTCACTTGTCACTTTGTCACTTTGTCACTGGTCACTTGTCATTTTGTCACTTGTCACTTGTCACTTGTCACTTTGTCACTTGTCATTTTGTCACTTGTCACTTGTCACTTTGTCACTTTGTCACTTGGTCACTGGTCACTTTGTCACTTGTCACTTTGTCACTTTGTCACTGGTCACTGGTCACTTGTCACTTTGTCACTTTGTCACTTGTCACTGGTCACTGGTCACTGGTCACTTGTCACTTTGTCACTTTGTCACTTGTCACTTGTCACTTGGTCACTGGTCACTGGTCACTTGTCACTTGGTCACTGGTCACTTGTCACTTGTCACTGGTCACTGGTCACTGGTCACTGGTCACTTGTCACTTGTCACTTTGTCACTTTGTCACTTTGTCACTTGGTCACTTGGTCACTTGGTCACTGGTCACTGGTCACTTGGTCACTTGGTCACTTGGTCACTGGTCACTTGTCACTTGTCACTTGTCACTTGTCACTTTGTCACTGGTCACTGGTCACTTTGTCACTGGTCACTTGTCACTTTGTCACTTTGTCACTTTGTCACTTGGTCACTTGGTCACTTGGTCACTGGTCACTTGTCACTTTGTCACTTGTCACTTTGTCACTTTGTCACTTGTCACTTTGTCACTTGTCACTTTGTCACTTGTCACTTTGTCACTTTGTCACTTGTCACTTGTCATTTTGTCACTTGTCACTTTGTCACTTGTCACTTTGTCACTTGTCACTTGTCACTTTGTCACTTGTCACTTTGTCACTTGTCACTTTGTCACTTGTCACTTTGTCACTTGTCACTTTGTCACTTTGTCACTTGTCACTTGTCACTTGTCACTTTGTCACTTGTCACTTTGTCACTTGTCACTTTGTCACTTGTCACTTGTCACTTGTCACTTGTCACTTGTCACTTGTCACTTTGTCACTTGTCACTTGTCACTTGTCACTTGTCACTTTGTCATTTTGTCACTGGTCACTTTGTCACTTTTCACTTTGTCACTTGGTCACTTGTCCAGATGATCTCGGTACACTTCCTGCGATTCAAATTCCTGCACACATTGCTCTGGGATTTGGGTGTGATGAATGATGCATCTAACTGGCCACCGGAGGCAATTAAGGCCTTCAAAACAGTGAAAGCAGCTTTCTGTTCCGCCCCGATTTTGCGTCATGTTGAGTTGTTGATGTCATGTTCATCCTCGGCCTCGCCTTGCATTTCAGTGCGAGGTGCATTTTCCACAGAAAAAGGTTGTGAATCCGGGCACAACATTTGTGGCTGTTCCATTGACCTTTCACAGGTAGAAGATTGTGGGGGTGGAAATAGCTCCTCCGAATAGCCCATTGTGTCCTGAAAACTACTCATTGCATTGCTTTGCGCACACATGTTTTTGTCCTCATGCAAGGCCTGAGTTGCACCTGAAAGCGTGGCCTTCTCCTCCTGCGCCTCCTCCTGTTCCATCACGTCTGCTGCTGCTGGGTTAGCGTTGACGCCCGGTCCCTGTTTATTGAACCTCTTATCTTTATTACATTTATGACTGCATGGCAGTAAAAAGCATGCTATCCGCACGCTTCTTGTCCTCATGCAAGGCCTGGGTTGTTGTGTCTCAAAAAGCATGGCCTTCTCCTCCTGCGCCTGCTCCTGTTCCATCACGTGTGCTGCTGCTGCTGGGTTAGCGTTACCGGTACCTTTTCCTGGAACCTCTTCTCTGTATTACATTTATGACTGCATGGCGACAAAAAGCATGTTACCTGTGCAAAGAAACATGACATTTTCCACATTTAAAAGACAGTTTTTCCTTTGAAACTTTACAATCAATTTTCTCAAAAACTATAAGCTCTTTTTCAAATATTTTTTTTCCTCTTGTACCCACTCCCAAGGTGCACATACCCTGCTAATTTGGGGTATGTAGCATGTAAGGAAGCTTTACAAAGCACGAAAGTTCGGGTCTCCATTGACTTCCATTATGTTCGGAGTTCGGCGCGAACACCCGAACATCGCGGCGATGTTCGGCGAACGTTCGCGAACCCGAACATCTAGGTGTTCGCCCAACACTACATGGTACTTCTGGAAGGGGGGCCTCCAGCTATACAGGAGGAGAACGTGTACTGTATGTGTTGGCCCATCATCACAACATATTTGTGCGTCAAGTTACGCATAACTCACAAATGTCCCTCTTTTGGAGGGACAGTCCCTCTTTGGAAACTCTGTCCCTCTTGCTTCCTCATTTGTCCTTCTTTCAGGACTGATGTGCAGATCTATGAAATTATGATATTATATGCATTTTTCTACTGAAAATGTGTTTAATTGATTCTAAATTGTATTCCAATGCTTTAAATTGATATATTTATTATTTTCAAATGTTAATATGAAGGAAAAAGAGCCAGGATAGAAAGGACCAGTGTGGTTCGAATTATACAAAACAACATTTTTCTTAGGAAATCTTTGCAGGACTAGTGGTGTGTTGGGGGTGTGATTACGGGTATGGCTTCAGTGTCCCTATTTCTTATCTCACAAAGTTGCGAGGTATGAGTTATGTTACAATGCAGCACACGGTGTTTAAGGTGTGCCACAGCTGCCATTCATAGAATATACAGATATCTGGAAATTGCATGCTGCAGTTTATTATGCACTACACCAGAGCATATGTGAAAGGATTCATGCTGAGGGCCCGTTTCCACTTGAAGCATGCAAATTCGCATACAGTTCCTCCCAACTTTTTGAGATGAGAAAGAGAGACACTTAAGTCACGCCCCTGCCACAACCCTAGTCACGCATACCATAAAGATTTCATAAGAAAAATATGTTGTTTTATAATTAAAACCACACTGGTCCTTTCTATCCTGGTTCATTTACCTTCATATTAACATTTTAGAATTAGTAATATATCAATGTAAAGGATGTAAATAAAGTTTAGAGTCAATCAAACATATTTTTAGCGGCGAAACATACATATTTACATAGAAAGAGGGACAAATGAGGAGGAAAGAGGGATAGGGATCGGAAAGAGGGACAGTTGGGAGCTATGAATTCGTATGCTATATTCTGGATGAGAAAATACACACACACAAAAAAAACCCCAGACAATTGCATGCAGTGTGCAGAAACTGACAACACTGCTGTGCACATTTTTTCTCTGCATACAGATTCTGGATACAACGGAAACAGGCCCATTGAAATTCATTTCTATACAAATTTGTGTGCAGAAAATGCATACAAAATTGCATGTAGTGGAAACTAAAGGCCCTAAACAATGGTTCCATTCTGCACTGTCCTCTGTGTGATGCTGAGCTCGTAAATGCATGCTTCCCAAAAAGAAGAGGGACACATCGGGTGTAGAGATACCCCGAACAGTTCACCGGTGGACAGTTCTTGGCGAACTTTGGCTGTTCGCCATTTGCATTTAATGCACTTTTTTTGTCAAAAATTCACGGCCACATTTTTTACATTAAAGTCAATGGTCGTCTACTTTAAAGGTTAATAGCAAAGCCCCTGTACGTGCTATAAACATCAAATTTGCAGGGTATGTTAAGGAGGACAGTGGTAACAATAGGAAACATTTTTTTTTCTCTCAAAAAGACCTTATAATTTTGGAGAAAATCGATTTTAAAGAGAACCCGAGGTGGGGATCTTAGAATTAAATCTATACACAGAGGCTGGGTCTGGCTATAGTGCCCAGCCTCTGTTGCTAGTTGAATCCCCCATGCGCTCCGTTGTAGCCCATAAATGACAGCCGTGCTGTCGGGCTCTGTTTACCTTTCTAGTGCCACTCACGCCGCTCCCCCCGCTTCCTGCAGAGCGCCGGTCCCCGCCCTCGTCCCTTCCTTCCAATCAGCGGTGAGGGAAGTGACGTGGGCGGGGATCGGCGCTCTGCAGGAGGCGGGGGAGCGGCATGAGTGGCACTAGAACGGTAAACAGAGCCCGCTGCGACACGCTCTGGTTGAACTCGATGGACGTATGTCTTTTTTCAACCAAAATAACTATGTAACTATGTAACGCTCAGTGTCGATAGCGCGGCTGTAATTTATGAGGTGATAGCGGAGCGCAGGGGGGATTTAGGGAAGATTGAACTAGCAACAGAGGCTGGGCACTATAGCCAGACCCAGCCTCTGTGTATAGATTTAACTCTAAGATCCCCACCTCGGGTTCTCTTTAAATTTACATTCGGGAAAAAAAGTATTTATTTAAATGCTGTACATGACAGATAATATATCAACCTAACGATAGTGTAAATTTACGTACAGTGTGTTATAATTTAAGTAGGCCTCAGTTATCTGGACTGAGTTAGTCAAAAAGGCTTGGGGTGCAGACCTGCCCTTCAAGGGGATTTTCTCTTAGAGAGAAAATCCACAGTTCTGTCAGCAGAACTAGGACATACCAAGAAGCTGTTCTATGGACAAGGCCACAGGTCTCACTGACCTCAACATGTACACCACAAGAACAGTAAACATAGGCCATATTTACAAAATACCAAATTCCTGTATGAAAGTGAAAAGTGACATTAAATATTAATCGAGTAGGTGGGTATCATGACACCACGAGGGGTCTAAGCCAATAGTCCGGTCTGGGGGGATGGCTAAGATGAGGTCACATTTAACTCTTTCCTGGTCAGTATTAAAGGGCCGGGTGGGCGAACGGAGCTCACTCTGTTTCCTGCTTTCCTGCTATCTAGATGCTGACTGGAACCTCTAAGTATTTCCATTCTATATGTAATCTGATATGATGTATGCTGTACATAGGTAGTCTAGAAGATGTAACGTAGTTTAGAAAGAAGGTAACTGACTAACATTCAGGAGGAAGGTTAGTCTAGAGCTGTAATGCCAAGAACTTAAACAGAAGAATTTGTTTTGCTAGGATATGAGGAACTGTATCTGTATTTCTGTTTCCTGAATAAATAACTTGCACATTGAAGAAGCCTGAGAACGGTCTATCTCCAATAATGCTTGCTGTGTTGAGAGTCAAGGTGTCTCACAGTCTGTGAGGCGCAACTATACGAAGTTGCTGGTGTCGAAGCAAAAAGGTGATTTATAACAGTGGTGCCGATAAACCCTTCACTGTCCAGCGAACAGGCAGACAAGGGCCAGGGGCTGAAGGTTTCAAGACATTCCACAGCGAAACAAGCGAAGTAGATGCAGACTGGAAAGCTTATCAAGCTGATAAGTGGTGTGCGTGAGCCAGCACACGAGCTGCAATTAGTTACATAGTTATTTTGGTTGAAAAAAGACATACGTCCATCGAGTTCAACCAGTATAAAGTACAACACCAGCCTGCTCCCTCACATATCCCTGTTGATCCAGAGGAATGCGAAAAAAACCTTACAAGGCATGGTCCAATTAGCCCCTAAAGGGAAAAATTCCTTCCCGACTCCAGATGGCAATCAGATAAAATCCCTGGATCAACATCATTAGTTCCGGGCGTCCAATCAGAAGTTTCGCGGGAAAAGTTGCAAAGGCTGATTGAATTGGCAGGCGTAAGCAGTCCAGGATTGGGCAAGTATGGTTTATGTTGTTATATTGCATTATCTTTATTGTATTTGAAGTTGTACAAGGAGTTAATAATGTGTTCTGTGTTCTGTGCAGCTGCTGGGGGCTGCGTACTTCTTCACCCTCCCGTGAGTGGTGGGAGGGGGGGGGGAAGGGGGGGTGCAGCTTCAGTGTAAAGCGTACATAGTACTGGCTTTAATGTTCCTGTGTTGCATGCTAAGGCTTACATAGTGAGTGTATATGTGTTTGTCTGTTCACGGGCATGATTTTTTTCGCTGGACAGATGTTAACTGTGTTATTTGCTGGGTTTTTTTACTTTCCTTTTTTTGTTTTTCTCTCTCTCTCACTTCACAGAGTCTGGGAAGCATGCCAGATTTGTGTGGTGTCCCCCGCAGCAGAGATAAGTCGGCAGGTGGGCAGCGGGGAGTGCAGCAGTCGGAGGGAGATTGGGTAGAGAGAGGGTAGAAAAGCGTAGAGAAAAGCAAGCTTCTCTGGTTCCAGTTAGTGCTAAATGTTAAATGTTTTTTTAATGTCTGCATAGGTTTCTGTTGTGTTCACGGATCGTGGAGCTACGGCTGATAAATGTTCGTCTCAAAATAAGTTTGTATCTGGGATGGTAACAGTTGAGGTGGTTTAGAGTTATACAGCATGCTCTAGTAGTTCTGAGTTATGTCTGAGATAAGCGGGTGGTTGTGTAGAGAGAGATTCGAACGTCACTGGGTGATACTAATGTCTATAGCATTTAGGATTACAGCTGGAACGGGAGTTTTCTAAGGTTTTTGCAGGCATCCAAGAGTGTATGTAGCGGAATGCTGATTTTCTGCACTGTGTACTTATGCTATATGTAACTAGGCATAAAATGTTTGTTCTGTTTGATTTTGTTTTTTCTCCTAATGTGTATAGGATTAAGAGGTTGCTATGGGAGATTGCATAGCAGCCATCTTAGCTGGCAGTCCAGGACTCAAAATGGCGGCATTGGGGAGGGCCGCCCCACGAGTCATGGCCCCCACACGTCATGGCAGGGGGGGGAGGGGCTGGGGGATCCACGTCACGTCAGGCTGTGCTCGCGGCTCCGGGCAGAGCAGCTGAAAGGAAGGGGGGTAGAGATAATGAGACATTCTACTGAGTATCTCGGATCCCGAAGTATTTCCCCAGAGCCTGGGTCCAGGGAAAGGAATGCCAGAATACGTGCACCAAGCAGTTGCTGTGAGACTAGCATGGTCACGGATAGGAAGTGTTTCCCAGCTAGGGGCATGGACATGTAGAAGTCAGATATTTCCCAGGGAATGGTTTGCAAGCGCAGCGCAGATCAGGAAAGTATCTGTAGTGGGTTGCTTATGGGATTATTCCTTTAAGTGAGGCACCTTAACGGGTGGTGCAGCATGAGTTCCCAATAGAGTAAAAGGGGGGACAGTGCATCAGGGGGTGCCGGAGATGGGAGAAAAGGGAGTTGACCAATCCAGGTATCCGTCGCCACGGCTGCAGAGCGGTAAGTTTTTTCCGTTTTTTGTCGTGGACAGGGCCAGAGCTTGATTAAGAGGTTAAATGCTGGGCTGGGGCTGTTTGTGCATTTTTTCGTCTACTGATTGGTCAAATTTTTTTTTCCAGCTCCTACCAAGTGTAGCACAAAGAACAAGAACTAACAGCAGTTCATGGGGCAATTATAAAGAAGACAGAATTGCCATTTACAGAGTGACAGTGTATCAGTACAGGTTTGCCATAGGACTACCTACCAAGTGGGCATTCAGGGATCTGCATACAGGCATTTGATGCAGGAATGCTTAGCCCTGTGTAGTTTAAATGCAAAGTGCTCCTTCCTACAGGAAGGCAGCCATTTTTTTTCTGTAGTCTGGGGGTAGTAGCACGGCAAACAGTGGTCAGAGGGTACGACACACAGAACTTCTAGCAGATCTGGTATCGCAATGAAGTTCTAGGTAAGTAAATGCGAAAATGAGCAAGAGCATTGCAGGCTCACCTGCAAAGCAGCAACAGGTGTGTGGCATCCGTAATCTGTGCATACGACGGCCGCGTATGTACAGGAGGGGGGATGGGGAGAGAGCTTGCAATGAGGTGAGAGCTTCCAAAGGGGAAGTCCGCGGGAGCATATTTTAAACAGGTAAGTACTTAGAGAGTACTGAGGTAGGGGAGAGAAGTTTAACTCCAATCTACCAAAAAGAGTAAACAGAGTTCATGAGAACCATAAAGCAATGAGATCAATTACGGTATATATATATATCGATCAATTTAAAGTGTACAGAGTACAAGCCGCATGGCGAAACCCAAATCATTAATAAGAATTGATTTGTTTGTATTTCGATTTCAGGAGTTTGGCAATATGGAATCAAGACAGCTGCAGTGCTGGCAGCAAAGATGGAGATGTCAGTCGGATAAGCGAAAGGTTCCAGATGCCAATCTGAGTTTGGAGAACAGCGAGATTCCTGAGATTGGAAAGAGACTAAAAAACGAGATTCCTGAGATCGGAAAGAGACTAAAAAAACTGACTGAGCAAAGCATAATGCAAAGTGCTAATGTTTTTTTTTCCCAAGGAGGTGCTTTTATAATGAAGAGTACCGTGCTGATGGTGATCCTAGGCTGCCATTTCGTCCTAGGAGAACAAAGAGAGGACATTCTCATGAATAATAAGGGGTTAATGAGAACACAAGGCCCAAGCATGTTAATGTTTGGTGACAAAGGTACTGATCCTTTCACACCTCCCTCTGATTGGCACAGATGGGCCAAGCAGGGATGGAGGAAAAGAGCACAAGTGCCAGGTGCAAACAAATTTCATGGCACAATGTGGGTGAAAGGTCTGAAGGGTCAGGTGTGCTGGCAGTGTGAATTGAATGGCAGTGTAAATCTGCTATTGGATGTCACACTCCCAGAATCGATACACCGATCCAAAGTTTTGTTAAAGGGTACATTGCAGTACAATGGGTACATGCAAAAGGTGGAGTGTGTGATTCAGGGGTACCTTGTCTTGGTTATACAGAGTGAGATGGTTCCAGATTGGAGAGGAACGAGCAGGAGGCGTCAATTCTCTTACAGGAGAGACGCATGGGACAACGTCACACTCTGGGGTTACCAACAGAGGGTGTCTCTGAAACAACTATACACACGTAAAGGCTGGAAAGCCGAGGGTTTGTGGTTCTCGAAACAAGAAGTAAAAATCGAAATCGAGCCACATTTCCAGGTGACAAAGAGGGTGGGGAGAGCGATCCCGGGGGAGGGAAAGCCAACACAGGGAACCCCATTCTCACTACACGGGTCACAACAGGGGACGATATTACACAGTACATATGCAGCCACTTATCCTCATGCTAGTTGGGTAAGTGAAGAGGTACTCTTAATTGAGAGATTGCAGAGAGTACAGTCTTCCCGACCTCAGGTACACATTGTGCCTCAGGACATAAGGGGGGAAGTGGTCCAATCAGGACAGTTGGGGACATATTTTGTCAGGGAGATGCTAAAAGATCCTGTACAACTGAGATAGGACAAGGGGAGGTATATCGATTTTTCTGGAGAAGGATCTTTTGCATGGAAGCTTCGGGAGGTTTGGGTGAACAAATGGAAAGGGTGCAACATTTCTTTAGGCACCGCAACTTCCTTAGTTCCCACCTCAACACATGTCTTACACCATGACCTGAGAAGTCAACCTTTTTTGGTGCTAGACGGGGAGGTGAAACAAGTAGAGTTGTCCTCATGCGGGCAATTCTCACAGAGGTACCTGTGTTTGCCGGGGCAAGTCAAATTTAGTGAAGAAGCCTGCTGGCTCAATAACACAGAATGCGAAGCTACCATTCAAAAGATCCGCCCTCAAGCCAAACCAATAGTTCCGGTGGCTGAAGGAAGGGTTTGTTTTTTAAACAGGAGGTCTAATGACAAATTTATTGTACATTTTCATAATTGTTCCGATAAGGTGGATCTTTCAAGGGGAACATATTGTGTGAGCGGAGATCCCATATGGATCAAGTCATCCAGGTTTGATGACGTTATTTCTCAAATGATTAAGAGAACTCTAAAGTTCAAAGTTTGACGTGAAGTTTCCACCCTGAAAGATAACACGACACGGGACAAAGGGGAACAGGTTTTGACCCAAGACGACCACACTTTGTTACAACAGTTAAACAAACAGCACACTAAGTTAGAGGTAAGATTTCACCATGATCCAGGTGATCTTAACGAGGTAGAACACAAAAATAAGCAGGTGAGTTCCAGTCTGACCTGGTGGAAAAGGTTTCCGGCGATGTTCCAGGGACACTCGGACTGGGCCTCTGCAGTTCAAAATTTCTTCCTACACCCACTGGTTGTCTGGATGGGGATGACAACTTTGAGCATCATTATCCAGGTGAGGTTGTGTGTCAAATTACGCAAAACAAATTAGCCTGGTCAAGAGATTGGTGCCTCAAACAATCTCATGAACCAATATTTCCAAATTAAGGGATATACAGGGTTACGGGTATAGGTGTAGCAGTACCTGTGATGGAGCTGATTGTATAAAGGCGCTCTTTTAGAAGGCACCTGGCACTGCTCGGTTGTGTAACAGACAAACGAGTTTCGCTTTTCTGTGGTCATGCAAGTTTGTGAGTGATACGCAAGTGACGCAAATGCTGAGCATGTGGTATAGAGGGACTTAGAAGTAGGGCATCCCCAGAGAGCCTGGTTACAGGAAGACCAAGAGGTGTTGCCCTCTCTTCCAGGGATAACCGCCTAGAGCAGAGAAGTTGTGTGAGCACGAACATCGAAAAGTGAAACATAAAGAAAAGAAACCAGGTACTGGTGGGTTCAGAAGCAGGGATCTGCAGATCGAGCCTTTTTAGGGGGGATTGTTATAATTTAAGTAGGCCTAAGTTATTTGGACTGAGTTAGTCCAAAAAGGCTTGGGGTGCAGACCTGCCCTTTAAGGGGATTTTCTCTTAGAGAGAAAATCTACAGTTCTGTCAGCAGAACTAGGACATACCAAGAAGACGTTCTATGGACAAGGCCACAGGTCTCACTGACCTCAACATGTACACCACAAGAACAGTAAACATAGGCCATATTTACAAAATACCAAATTCCTGTATGTAAGTGAAAAGTGACATTAAATATTAATCGAGTAGGTGGGTATCATGACACCACGAGGGGTCTAAGCCAATAGTCCGGTCTGGGGGGATGGCTAAGATGAGGCCACATTTAACTCTTTCCTGGTCAGTATTAAAGGGCCGGGTGGGCGAATGGAGCTCACTCTGCTTCCTGCTTTCCTGCTATCTAGATGCTGACTGGAACCTCTAAGTATTTCCATTCTATCTGTAATCTGATATGATGTATGCTGTACATAGGTAGTCTAGAAGATGTAACGTAGTTTAGAAAGAAGGTAACTGACTAACATTCAGGAGGAAGGTTAGTCAAGAGCTGTAACGCCAAGAACTTAAACAGAAGAAGTTGCTTTGCTAGGATATGAGGAACTGTATCTGTATTTCTTTTTCCTGAATAAATAACTTGTACATTGAAGAAGCCTGAGAACAGTCTATCTCCAATAATGCTTGCTGTGTTGAGAGTCAAGGTATCTCACAGTCTGTGAGACGCAACTATAAGAAGTTGCTGGTGTCGAAGCAAAAAGGTGATTTATAACACAGTGTATCAAAAGAAAGAGCAATGAATTTCATGACGGGATTTCCAAGGGGTCCATACGCAGTGCATACGTACACCCTGGAAACCCAGTGGAAGTGACAACACTTTGGCCAGTGATCGCTATACAGCCGGAATAGAATAGAATCACGAAGACTGCTTGAGGGAAGAAGGTGCTCCAGCGCCTGGTGGTCCTGGAGGGGAAGGTTCTGTAATGACAACTCAATATGAAGAGTTCAAAGTAGTTGCTGCCTGGGTGAGAGGGATCATGCGAGATCCTGCAAGCCCCTCGTCCTCATTCTAGTGGTATAAAGGAGATCTAGCGGTGGTAGGGGAGTGGCAATTATTATTTTGGCTGTGTTAATCACCCTTTGGAGTTTATACTTGACACTAGCGGTAGCTCCTGCATACCAGACAATGATGGAGGAGCAGAGGATGGACTCGAACGTGGCGATGTAAAAGTTAGTAAGCTGTATTTCCCAACTTTTTCGGGACTGGGATGATTGTGGACCTCTTGAAGCTTGAGGGGACCTTGCCTTCCGAAAGGTATATGAAGGTGAGGACAGGGGCTAGCTGGTCTGTGCAGGTTCTCAGGCAGTGGTAGGTCACTCCGTGCCAAAGGTTTTCCTGGGGTTCAGTGTGTAGAAATGTTGCATCACATCTGCCTCCAGCACTGCAACTGTCGCTGGGGCACCACTGAACCTTGGGGATGGTGGGGCCGTCGGGTTGATCCTCAAACCTGCAATAGGACTCATTTAGCTCTACTGCCATTTGGGTGCTGAGGGCCGTGTGTTGGTTGGGGGGTTTGAAGTTCATGGCTGTGCTGAGGCCCTTCCATACCTCCCGCGGGTTGTCAGATTAGAGGATGAGGCCCACTTTTTCGAAGTAGGCCCTCTTTGCAGCTTTCAGTTCACGGTTCAATGCATTCCTGAACTCCTCTGGGGTTTCAGACTCGTGCGCATCCTCCTTTGATGAGTTGTTGTAGATTGCTGTTGAACCAGGGCTTATTGTTTGTCATTACTTTGAAGGTTTTGGTTGAAATTTATTATTCATTTATTTATTGTATTTATAAAGTGCCAACATATTACGCAGCGCTGGACATTAGTTTAGGTTACAGACAATATTTAGGGGTGACATACAGCAAAATGACAATACAGGCATACAAGAAAGACCAGATCATGCAGCACAGTATGAGTACAAGGTAATGCTTAGTCAGTCACTGGATGGGAGCATGGAGATTAGGCAAGTTAGGTACACTCAGATGCATAGCATGGGTTCACAGTAATGGAGGTGCATGATCAGGTAGGACACAAAAGGAGGAGGACCCTGTCCAAAGGCTTACAATCCAGAGGGAGAGGTAAGGACACGAAAGGTAGGGGACTATAGTTCAGCTGGGGGTTTAGAGCACTTGTGAGGGGTAGTAGGCCAGAGTGAAAAGGTGAGTTTTGAGGGCCCTCTTGAAGATGTTGAAGGAGGGGGCTGCCCTAATGGGTGGAGGTAGGGAGTTCCATAGTGTTGGAGCAGCTCTTGAGAAGTCTTGGAGGCGTGCATGGGACTGGGTGACGCGGGGGGCGGTCAGACGAAGTTCATTAGAAGAGCGGAGTGAGCGGCTAGGTGTGTACCGCTGAGTAAGATCGGAAATGTAGGTTGGACAGGTTGTGTGGACAGATTTTTAGGTCGGACACAGTATTTTGAATCTGATTCTGGACTAGATAGGAAGCCAGTGGACGGATTTAAGGAGGGGATCTGCCGTGGTGGAGCGATGGGAGCAGTGGATAATTCTGGCTGCCGCATACATGATGGACTGCAGTGGGGCTATTCGGGTCATAGGGAGAGCAGACAGAAGGGCATTGCAGTAGTCGAGGCGGGAAATTATGAGGGCATGGATGAGGAGTTTGGTGGTGGCAGAGGTCAGGAAAGGGCGAATCTTACAGATGTTACGAAGGTGGAAGTTGCAGGACTTTGTGAGGTTTTGGATGTGGGGAGTGAAGGAGAGTGCGGAGTCCAGGGTGACACCCAGACAGCAGGCTTGAGAGGTAGGGCGAATGGTAGTGTGGTTAACAGTGACATGCACATCTGGGAGGTTCATGGATGGCCGGGGTGGGAAGATAATACATTCCATTTTGCAAGAATTGTTGCAGAAACTGATGTAGGAGGTGACATTCTCTGCCCATTCCTCCAGGGTGGGAGCCTCCAGAACTAACCAGTCAGTGCATTCAAAGCATTCTTGCAGCTCTAGCTTTGCATCTTCTGTCCACTGTTTGACAGTCCATGGATTGGACAAGGCGCTGGGGGAAAGGGGCGGCTTGGCCAGCCCTCCACCTATTTAGAAACAACCGCTGTCAGAATCTCATATTAACCACTTAACCCCCCACGGTACGAATTTCTCCGTCCCTTTTTTCCCCCCTAAAAAAACAGGGACGGAGAAATCCGTACCTTCCGCGCTACCGCCCCTGTCCGCGCTCCCGCCGCTCGTGCACGCGCACCTGCCACTTGTGCACGCCGCCGCCCACTCGCCCGGAGATCAATGAACGGGAAAATCCATTCCTGTTCGTTGCTCTAAGCCCCCGCAATGATCCGCTGCTTCTATTAGAAACAGCACGATCATTGTGATCTTCTCAGCCTCCTACTGCTGAGCATGTAAACAAACACACTGTGGCCATCTTGTGGCCAAATAGTAAAACTACACCCTAAAGCATTTTACATATACAAACATTACATTTACACAATAAATTAACTCATTACCTCCCACACTCCCCAATTTTTTTTTTGTAATTAAAATAAAAATAAAAAAATAAAATAAAAAAAAACAACAAATAGTTACCTTAGGGACTGAACTTTTTAAATATTTATGTCAAGAGGGTATAACACTGTTACTTTATAAACTGCGGGCTTGTAATTAGGGATGGATGCAAAACTGAAAAAAAAATGCACCTTTATTTCCAAATAAAATATTGTCGCCAAACATTGTGATAGGGACATAATTTAAATGGTTTCATAACCGGGACAAATGGGCAAATACATTTCATGGGTTTTAATTACAGTAGAATGCTTTATTTAAAAACTATAATGGCTGAAAACTGAAAAATAATAATTTTTTCCCACATTTTTTCCTATTTTCCCATTAAAACACATTTAGAATAAAATAATTCTTGGCATAATGTCCCACCTAAAGAAAACATAATTGGTGGCGAAAAAAACAAGATATAGTTCATTTCATTGCGATAAGTAATAATAAAGTTATAGACGAATGAATGGAAGGAGCGCTGAAAGGTGAAAATTGCTCTGGTGTTCAAGGGGTAAAACCCCTCGGTGGTGAAGTGGTTAATGCAGAGAAATAATCCCCATCTTGCTTTATGCTGATTATATATGTGTTAAAATGTTCTGCAGATTATTTGAGTTAATTTTATGATTTTATAATTACAAGCAGAATTCTTCTTTGATCAGTTACCGTAGATTGTTGGTTAGAATAACTTTTAATGACACTTTCTGCAGTAAACTGTTTGTTCCCTGTACAAGGTTATAATTATATTAAGATAACGCTGGAGGAATGTTCTGACTTTACTCAGATCTTGCTTAGCAAGACTTGCCCATCAGACACATGCACTGCAGAAGCTAGGCCTGTATGCGCTGAAACATTAATCCTGAATAGAAATCATTTAGTGATCATAGATGTATTAATTAAGGAGTTGATCAATGATAGACTTATATAATAAGGTAAATACGTTTGCTTTCTATATATATTAGCATGTATTAAAACAGATGGCTGTTTGTTATAAATACAAAAAAGCTAACCAATAAGCCATGTGAACAAGACAGTACAACCTGTGACCACACCATACTATACACTGTACAATCTCGAGACAACAATTATCGATGAAGGATAAAAGCTACAGAAGAAGAATTGCTATATTGGAATGGACTTGTTTCACTAAAGGAACTTTGAAAATGTATATTGGATGATGGACAACAACTGGAGAGATGTATATTCCTGTATATATATGCTTTATCTATATTTTTTATTTCAATATAATTTTATAAAATTCAGCAGCTGAGTGTTGCGTATGTTTTCCAGAGGTAAACCTGTTAACCTATAAATATTCTGTTTATAGGGAGCAATGCACCCACTACTGACTAATCTTGATTATGACGTCTTTCTAGGCTTTTCTTTGAAAGCAGTTAATAATCATTTTAAGCAGATATCGATCAGATATTTGACACCGCCACTCCACGAACTATATGCCAAAAAATACTTTATTGGTAGAAAAAATATGTGACATCCATCCCATTAAAAACATGAACCCCTAAAATCAATAGACACTGGCATTTCATTTCAAGGAGTACTCCTGAAAGTGTGTGTGTGTGTGTGTGCGTGTGTGTGCGTGCGCGTGTGCGTGTGCGTGCGTGCGTGTGTGTGTAAATAGAAGCACCTATCATGCAAGTTCACAGGTTCTAATCTATAATCCTTGAACCTCTTGTGCAAGTTGAATCCTGCTTTAGATGTGTTCTATACAGTCCCTTTGTTTTGGATGCAAAGATGCTACCTTATAGCCAGCAATGAATGGTGAATTCCCTCTGTTGAAAAACTCTGCTGCAGCAATAAGACATAAATGTCTTTGGCGGTTTCCGCACAGTTATACTCATATAAGTTAGTTACTTTCTCTTGTGCAGTGTTTTTCTTGAATACCAGCAAACAGTTGCTGCAGCGTCCCGTGGGTCACAGGTACCTGTTAGTGGATTAATGCGCTCACTGCCGCCGGCTCGCAGCTCAAACACTGGGCGTACATTCAACTCCAGGCTCCTCCTCTAGCCAGTCTCCAAGCCTCGCCCACATACGCATTATGCCCACTATCACGTGGGCTTCTTCAGTGTGATGACGTGATGATCAACCCTTGGCCAACCCTTTCCTCCAGAGCCCCCCCATACCATGGACCATGCAAGCTGGTATAGTCCAGGGTTTAAAGCCCATGCACCGAGCTCTGCATTCTGGCTATCCCAGCCTGCATGGGGCAAGGGGTTAAAGAGGCACGAGAGGGGAGACCCCACGTCACTTTTTTTTTTTTAATTTCCCACACTCTCAACATAGAAAATAAATAAATAAATACATTTAATTTATATGGATAGAAGGCCAAACGCTCTGAAACCCCCAGAAAGCAAACACTCCACCGGTGCAAGGTCAGGTGAGCCAGGCCACAGGTAACATCAAGCAAAGGAGGATCCGCAGTCACAGCGAAGTGATAAAAGCTGGTATTCTTTATTGAAAAAAGCCACAAAAATGACACAGAAAAGGCCACAAAATGACTGACGCGTATCGGGCTCAAAGTTCGCCCTTAATCATAGTCATGTAGATTCTAAAAGAGGCGGGGACTTTATAGCCGAAGGAGAGGGGAGGGAGAAAAAGACTCACACCCACTCCATCTGAAAAAAGCCACAACCTCTTAAAGGGAACAAAGTACATCTTATAATAAGCATTACTTAGTAGAATTATCACACAATTACAAAAATGCAAAAGATGTAACAAGGTTATTAAAAAACATCTGAATGTTAAAATTACGTACAAAAAGTACAAATATAAAAAAAGAAGAAAGAGAAAAGGACTGGCAACTAGAAAAAAGAAAAAAATAGTGTCTTTCTTAACAATCATATACTAGACTGATGTCCCAACGGGTGTTTAGGCCATCAGGGGAGCGGGTGCCCATACAATGAATCCAAAAGGCTTACTCGTTTAAGGAGAAGCCTCTGATGGTCACCTCCCCTAATTGGAGAGACCACTCTTTCTACACCCTGATATTTAAAAGAGGTCATGTTCCCATTATGACAGTTCTCAAAATGTTTCGAAACAGCACATTTTTTGAAAGTGTTCCAGTTAGTCGCACAGTAGTGTTCACCTATCCTTGCTCGAAGATTGCGGGTGGTGCACCCCACATACTGAATGTGACAACTGGTACAAGAAATTACGTAAATTGTATGTTTAGTATCACAATTGATATACTGCAAAATGGGAAAAGACCTATTAGTTGTGTATGAAAAGATAGAGGTTCCTTTATGATGACACTTACAGTAGTGACATGTGGTGAAACCACAGGGATAAGATCCTACAAGTTGGGGTGCGTATAGAGGCCGGAGACCTGAAAAGGCTAGGGGATAAGAGGGACCCTAAAGTGCGTGCCTTACGGGATGAAAAGCGACACCCTCTGTCCAAAACCTGTTTCAGTTTGGGATCTGAATGTAAAACTGGGAGGTATTTTTTGATGGTTTCGACAATATTCTTGTATTCTAAACTATATTCTGTTACAAACGTAACAGTACCCTTCCCTGTTTGTCTATATCTGCCCTTATTACTGTCTAAAAGTTCTGTCCTAGATTTTTTGGCCACCTTGTTACGACTAATTTTTAATTGCCTATCTGTATATCCTCTCTGCCGTAGCCTAGACTCGATCAGACTGCACTCCTTATTTGCACCCTCTAAAGTAGAACAATTGCGAATTGCTCTAACAAATTCGCCAGTCGGTATGGCATCAATGGTGTGTCTAGGATGACAAGAATTGGCTAAAAGGATAGAATTTCCCGATGTCGGTTTCCGAAAAGTGCATGTAGATATTGTCTGACACAGGATCACCTGTTAATGTGAGATCTAAATAATCAATCGAAGTTGCATGTGTATTCATTGTAAATATCAAATTTAATTGGTTGTCATTTAGATAATTCAAATAAGACTCCAACATGTCAGGAGGACCCTCCCACATTAACAACAAATCGTCTATATACCTGCCATACCATTGTATATGGGAGTGTGAGAGAACGCGGAAAAGCGGCCGCGTCTGTCGGTGAGGAGGCGGCTGTTTCCGCGTCCAATGCGGCGGTTTGCACGTGGACGCGTGCGTCTGGTGGCAGGGCAGAACGCGGAAGAGACGCCACTTGTGACAGCAGTAGGGCGGCGGATTCCGCGTCCAGCGCGGCGGGTTGTGCGGAGCAACGTGGGTCTGGTGAGGCTGGATCTGTTAGTGCACACAGGCTTAGGAACACGCGCGCACTGAGAGGCAGAACTCTTATGCTAAACAGAAGAAGGTCAGCTGATCACGCTGATCAGCTGACGCCAGGGCAAGATTCTATTGGTTGATCATTTAGGGGTGGTGCTGGAGAGCACTGCTCCATATATACTTGCTGCTGGCCATTCTCAAGTTGTCTGCCGTTGCGATCACTACGTGGAAGCACTCAGACCTTAGTCAGATCCCACAGTGTGTTAGAACCAGGAGGACCTGGGAATTCACACTGAGCCAGAAACTTTGTATTGTTATTCTGCTTATGCTCAGACTAGTTCCAGGGTGTAGAGACCACGGACCTCACACCCAGATTAGGGAACTGTATTGTTATCTGTGTTATACACCAGACTAGTTCCAGGGTGCTGAGACCACGGACCTCGCACCCAAGATTAGGGAACTGTATTGTCATCTGTGTTATACTCCAGACTAGTTCCAGGGTACTGAGACCATGGACCTCGCACCCAAGATTAGGGAACTGTATTGTCATCTGTGTTATACTCCAGACTAGTTCCAGGGTGCTGAGACCACGGACCTCGCACCTAAGATTAGGGAACTGTACTGTCATCTCTGTTATACCCCAGACTAGTTCCAGGGTGCTGAGACCACGGACCTCGAACGCAAGTCTAGGGAACTCATGCAAATCATTCTGTTATTCTTCAGACTAGTTCCGGGGTGTAGAGACCAAGGACCTCACACCCAGACTAGGCATTGTTTGATATCTGTTATGACTTATTGCTTTCCTGATTACTCCTCTGTAATCTGATTCGGTACCTCGCATATCTGATACTCTGTTGCCAAAGCCTGCTTGCCTTGGATACCGAATCAGCCTTCTGTCTATGTACTTTATCTGACCGTGTGTTGCCGACCTGGCTTGCCCGACCTCGAGAGCTATCTCTCCCATTAAGAGATAGTCTCTAGATCAGATAGTGACATCCACCTTCAGGTGTCACTCACCTTCTGATCCTCCTGACCTTCAGCCTGACTCCACCCCTTGGGGAGCTTCAGGCTGCTGGAAGGCTCTGTGTTC
The DNA here is from genome assembly GCF_040937935.1 of Hyperolius riggenbachi. NCBI lineage: Eukaryota > Metazoa > Chordata > Amphibia > Anura > Hyperoliidae > Hyperolius > Hyperolius riggenbachi. The sequence continues at coordinate 399,839,848 of NC_090647.1, read as the reverse complement.
TTCAGAGCAGTATTTCCTTACTGCTTATGATCACCTGCGTGCAGGTGCACTACTCAAAGTATTACTGTTACACCAAACACTCACATACCTTAGGTGTCCAGAGGTTAGCAATATATCTGTATTATCTGTGATTTTGCAGATCATCAATAATCAGGTATATATCTGCATTCTTGGTGATACTGCAGATTACCAATAATCAGATACTCTCTGCGTGCTGACACCAATCGTTACAGGGAGGCAAAAGGATTATCATCTCCAAAGATGCGGAGCTCCTCCCACCAACCCATGTATAGGTTGGCCAGGGAGGGGGGAAACTTTGCCCCCATAGAGGCTCCACATCTCTGGAGATAAAACTGGGAATCAAAGACGAAAAATTTGTGCGTGAGAAGGTACTCAACTGCTATGAGCAAAAAAGACTGTAGTGAAAAATCAAAAGAGGAATATGTGGTAAGATGAAATTCTAGTGCTTGTAAAGCAAGTGCATGGGGAATAGAAGAATATAATGAGGTGACATCCAGGGTCACCCACCGGAAATTACAATTCCACCTAAACTTGTTAAGACTAGAAAGAACATGTCGGGTGTCTTGAAGATAACCCGGAAGTCTCGACACTAGAGGCTGGAGGTGTGCGTCCACACACTCGCCCAGGTGCTCACCCAAGGAGCCAATCCCAGCAACAATTGGTCGGCCCCTTGGGGGAACGCCCGGTTTGTGAATCTTCGGGAGATATTGGAACACGGGGAGAACAGGGTGCGATGGACATAAAAACTCGGAGAGTCGCATGGTAAGTACCCCCATGTTCACCCCGCGTTCCAGCAGCGCCCGAAGATCACAAAGATACTCCTGAGTGGGGTTGCGAGCCAAGGTTAGATACACATCTGTATCCTCCAGCTGTCTCAGAGCCTCCACTCTGTAATCCGTAGCATCCAGGACCACCACCGCCCCTCCTTTATCTGCCGAGCGTATAACAATATTGGGGTCACCATGTAATTCATTTAGAGCCTGACGCTCGGAGGAGGTGAGGTCGGAAGGGGCCCTGGGAGCCCTGGCCAAACCACTCAATTCCCTCTCTACAAGATCCTGGAATGTATCTATTGCAGGGGATCTGGCGTTAACAGGCTAAAAAGAGGGATTGGAAATCTGAACAGGAACCACATCTTGCAACTCAATGCCCGATACCTTGGTATCATCTAATGACTGTAATGTCATGAGAGTTTTAATGTCAACAAAAGAAGGGACATCACTAATTTTGCTAACAGGCGGAGACTCCTGAAAGTCGGGAGCCCCAGTGTCATCAAAGAAATGTTTCTTAACTACAAGATTTCTGACAAATTTATTCAAATCTAAAATAGTCCTAAACAAATTAAAATGATTAGAGGGTGCAAAGGAAAGTCCCCTAGAAAGGAGCGCAGTCTGATCAAGGGTAAGCACCCTACTAGAAAGATTAACAACATTTTGAATGTCAGAAACTATCTGGGTCAAGGATTTTCTATGTTTCCTGCCTGCTCTCCTATTTTTCTTAGTTTTGGACGTCTTTTCTTTTGTCTCGATTTCTTTTTGGAAGTCTGATAATAAGACAGGGACTGTATTGGTACTCCGGAAGTTTGTGACACCCGGGGTTCCCCCGGCACATCAGTAGAGGACGGAAAAATAGTTTGTAAAGTGCTACGAGAGCAATCAGAAAAATCTGATGTATCGGATTGGGACCCTGAGGTGTCCTGGGGGCCAAAACTAACGTTTTTCTTAGGAGTGAACTTTTTAAGAATGGATTGGGGCGACCTATGAAAAGATTCCCACCTCCCCCATTCATAAACTACATTTTTCTTATAATCATTAGTGTCCCTCAAGAATTTCACCCTTTTAGTTTTCATAATGATTGTTTCCAATTTACCTATGTTTTGTTTTAATTTAGCATTAAGATCATCATAAACAGCAAGAGAACTGTGCCTCGCGAAATCCTGAGTGGTTTTATTAATTTGTAGTGTAAGAACCACGAGTTTTTGTTCTTCGTAAACAAGAATGAGTTTCATTAGATTTAAAGAACAATCTGAAAGAATCTGATTCCACTCAAGGACATATTTATCAGAAAAAATGGTAGTAGGGACTTTTTTTTTCCGAAGGTTACGTGGCACAATACCCTTGCTGATATAATGTTTCAAGCTGGTAACATCCCACCAGAGACGCACCTCTTTATCCAATAAACATTCAAGAGTGTTGCAGATAGAGTGCAGAGTAAGTTCTGGTTGTAAACTACTGGTGTACTGGTCACCAGAGAAAACTGACATGAACTTAGTCTTGCGTTCAGAATCTGCCATTAAATCTCCAAAAACATTTGCATTAATCAATGGATCAAAATTATAATTGTAAGGAGCTTTCATACCAGACTCATCTCCAACATTGTTTTTAACAGAGTCTAATTTGACTTCAGTGTCATTATCTGCAGAGTCAATCAAATTGATAGCAATATCATTGTATAAAGTTCCATTTGAGGAAGTATCCCCTTCTATAACCGGATTATCGACTGCCGAAGCAGATGTGATAGCATTAAATAGGGACACGTCACAAGATATTGGTTGTGAGTGACTAACATGAACAGGAAGAGCGTTAGCCCGAGTGTTCTCCAGTCTCTGAGAAAGAACTCCATTGGATAAAGGGAAAAGACCCATTTGTTGTCCTGCATATAACATATGTTGTGGTATAATAGTGGTAGTCGCAGGTAGCATGTTAGGTAGTGCCATATATGGATGAAGAGAGGGAAAACAATGCTTAACTGTAGATGGCAACACAGGAACAGTCTGAGAGTTCATATAATCAGATGAAACATAATTGTATAATGGACCACCAGACATGACTGGAAAGGATGTTATAGGAAAAGCCGTAGTCTGGCAAACGGATGTAACTTGTGTATCAAGCATATGCTGAGATCCAGACGTAACATATAACACATCCTGGTGAGATGTTCGTTTAGGTATGGCCCCCAGACAAATTGGAACAGAGTTCAAAACAGTAGGACACGAATATGGAGGAAAATGTGAACTCACCATGTGCCCAGAGTCCATGTGCACGATATTATGCTGAACGTGGTGTGAGGATGGTATGGAGGAAGCCAGTGGATGTGGAGCCGCATCGCTAGCAATGATCAACTGGCGTATGGGAGAAACGAGTCCGGGAGAGGTCAGCGTGTTGTCTAGGCTCATAGTTCCCTGGGACGTTGGGACCATGACGTCATTTCCTCCAGATGCCGACGAGGCTCCAATGCTGTTGGCGGAAGACGCCAAGCCGCAACCAGCTAGCGGCTGACCAGCACCTCCCTGTGAAACAGGAGGGCAGGATATCTCGGTCTCACAGCTCTCCAGCAGAATGGGAGACGATGACACTGAGCGGCTGGGAATCCAGGCCTCATCCACCACATCAGATACAAAAGGTACTCGTACTTCATGGGCACATGTCGAGAGCTTCACTTCCTTGGCGATGGGCGGCAAAACAACATGGGACTGCAGCTCCATAGAGGCAACACTCCAATGGGAGATCAAAAGTCCAAGGTAACCTTATATGCCAGTCATTAAAAACATAAGGCCTGATGTGTCATCAAATGCTAATCCACAGTGGCTAATCAAACAGCTTGAGACATGGGGGGAGCATGTGGCAGTGGCAGGAACACATGGATAGAAGGCCAAACACTCTGAAACCCCCAGAAAGCAAACACTCCACCGGTGCAAGATCAGGTGAGCCAGGCCACAGGTAACATCAAGCAAAGGAGGATCTGCAGTCACAGCGAAGTGATAAAAGCTGGTTTTCTTTATTGAAAAAAGCCACAAAAATGACACAAATAAGGCCACAAAATGACTGACGAGTATCAGGGGCGTAACTAGAAATCACTGGGCCCCCCCTGCAAAACTTTGGATGGGGCCCCCTCCCTCCAAAATAAATCTACAAATCTTTGTCTACAAAACTTTGCATGATTCATTATCAGTGGCTGAGCAGATGTAGTCATGAGAACAATTGTGCAGAGAGCAGAAAGTTTTTTTCTCTCTTACCCCTTAGTTGTCAGTCTCTCAGGACAGGGCCCCCTATGGCTTCTGGGCCCCCCTGCGGCTGCATCCCTTGCAGGGTCTATTGTTACTCCCCTGACGAGTATCGGGCTCAAAGTTCGCCCTTAATCATAGTCATGTAGATTCTAAAAGAGGCGGGGACTTTATAGCCGAAGGAGAGAGGAGGGAGAAAAAGACTCACACCCACTCCATCTGAAAAAAGCCACAACCTCTTAAAGGGAACAAAGTACATCTTATAATAAGCATTACTTAGTAGAATTATCACACATTCGCATTCAGTATGTGGGGTGCACCACCCGCAATCTTTGAGCGAGGATAGGTGAACACTACTGTGCGACTAACTGGAACACTTTCAAAAAAATCTGATGTTTCGAAACATCTTGAGAACTGTCATAATAGGAACATGACCTCTTTTAAATATCAGGGTGTAGAAAGAGTGGTCTCTCCAATTAGGGGAGGTGACCATCAGAGGCTTCTCCTTAAACGAGAAGCCTTTTGGATTCATTGTATGGGCACCCGCTCCCCTGATGGCCTAAACACCCGTTGGGACATCAGTCTAGTATATGATTGTTAAGAAAGACACTTTTTTTTTCTTTTTTCTAGTTGCCAGTCATTTTCTCTTTCTTCTTTTTTTATATTTGTACTTTTTGTACGTAATTTTAACATTCAGATGTTTTTTAATAACCTTGTTACATCTTTTGCATTTTTGTAATTGTGTGATAATTCTACTAAGTAATGCTTATTATAAGATGTACTTTGTTCCCTTTAAGAGGTTGTTCCTTTTTTTCAGATGGAGTGGGCGTGAGTCTTTTTCTCCCTCCTCTCTCCTTCGGCTATAAAGTCCCCGCCTCTTTTAGAATCTACATGACTATGATTAAGGGCGAACTTTGAGCCCGATACGCGTCAGTCATTTTGTGGCCTTTTCTGTGTCATTTTTGTGGCTTTTTTCAATAAAGAATACCAGCTTTTATCACTTCGCTGTGACTGCGGATCCTCCTTTGCTTGACATTTAATTTATATACATCAGGAGCTATTGGCAGCACTTCCAAATACTGGCTGCACCTGAGTTGACCAGCTGCATAGAGGTGCAGAGCCCACACATGGGCAGATTACACAACTTGCATTCAAAACAGATGCAACAAAGGAGGACATTGGCTTTCAGTTGTGCACAGATTGTTCAATACTAGACTCTTCCATGACGATGACGTGCTCTCTTGGAAGAGACCTAAGCACTAGCTAAATCTAACCACTAGCTGACAGTTAAAAACATAGTATGAACCGGAGGCTGCTAGCCATAAATGGTCTACACATTTTCTAAAGAACAAGGAAAGGATTGGCAGCGCTCAATCAGTCTGCAACTGAAATGAAACCAACAGAGGCGTGCACTGCCCCTCAGGGACTTAAATTACACACCTTGAATACAAATAAGATGCAAAACTATGCACTAAACCCTAATCTAAATAAATTGAATGCAAACGGATACACATGCATGCAGCTAGCCATAAGTAGACAGTTTTTAAATGTCAGCTAGTGATTAGGTTTAGCTAGTTGTTAGTGTCATGAATGATATGGAAGTCGAGACGATTATCGATTCCGTATTGTTCTACAAAGCAGAGCAGAATGTCAGTTCTGTTTAAATGTACAGCAGATGTCCCCACTTCCTTACTAGCTATTCACACATAGGTGCTACGACCAAATGCTGGCCTGTAAAGCAGAATAAGCAGACAGTGATCAGTCCTTTTGATTCCCTCCGAAACGTAAATTGAGACAATAAACAAACTTCATGTATTAATAATTCAAGATGTGGTTATCGCAGACAAAGGACAAATTTATTTTCCGGTTCCTAAAAATCAGCCTAATAGATCATCCAAATTATAGCAGTTTAGTGGCTACGGGAACAGACTTGTTTGGCGTTCACTGAGTGCACGTTAACTTACTGCTATTTGGTGTCATTTGATTACACATTGGCCGCAGGTTACAAATATGCCCTCAGATTTGCTGTGCGCCAATTCGGACAGAAATAGCCAGGGGCATCGCTAGCCCTATTTTGGGGGGCACATGCCCCAATCTGTCCTGGGGCGCCCCGGATCTCTTCCCCAGGGGTGCCTGGCACTGCCCCCCCTGGCTGTCTCCACGGCCAGAGCATCAGACCTCGATCAGCGGCGACCAGATGGAGCGGGCGCTAGGACCTAGTGTACACCGCTGATATGCGGAAGTGACATCACTTCCGCATATACAGCGTGGTGCGTCCAGCGCCCGCTCTATCTGGTCAGGTCGCCCGCTGATAGAGGTCTGCTCGCTGCAAGGTGAGGGGGGTCCCGGTCAATAACTACCTAACGGGGGGTGCCTGTCACTCACTATCTAACAGGGGTCCCTGTCACTCACTATCTAAAGGGGGTCCCTGTCACTCACTATCTAACGGGGGTTCCTGTCACTCACTATCTAACGGGGGTCCCTGTCACTCACTGTCTAACAAGGGTCACTGTCACTCACTATCTAAAGGGGGTCCCTGTCACTCACTATCTAACGGGGGTCCCTGTCACTCACTATCTAAGGGGATCCCTGTCACTCACTATCTAACGGGGGCGCCTGTCACTCACTATCTAAAGGGGGTCCCTGTCACTCACTATCTAACGGGGGTCCCTGTCACTCACTATCTAAGGGGGTCCCTGTCACTCACTATCTAAGGGGGTCCCTGTCACTCACTATGTAACGGGGGGGCGCCTGTCACTCACTATCTAACGGGGGTCCCTGTCACTATCTAACAGGGGTCCCTGTCACTCACTATCTAACGGGGGGGCGCCTGTCACTCACTATCTAACTGGGGTCCCTGTCACTCACTATCTAAAGGGGGTCCCTGTCACTCACTATCTAAAGGGGGTCCCTGTCACTCACTATCTAATGGGGGTTCCTGTCACTCACTATCTAACGGGGGTCCCTGTCACTCACTATCTAACGGGGGTCCCTGTCACTCACTATCTAATGGGGGTTCCTGTCACTCACTATCTAACGGGGGTCCCTGTCACTCACTATCTAACGGGGGTCCCTGTCACTCACTATCTAATGGGGGTCCCTGTCACTCACTATCTAACGGAGGTCCCTGTCACTCACTATCTAACGGGGGTCCCTGTCACTCACTATCTAATGGGGGTCCCTGTCACTCACTATCTAATGGAGGTCCCTGTCACTCACTATCTAAGGGGGTCCCTGTCACTCACTATCTAACGGGGGGCGCCTGTCACTCACTATCTAAAGGGGGTCCCTGTCACTCACTATCTAATGGGGGTCCCTGTCACTCACTATCTAAGGGGGTCCCTGTCACTCACTATCTAAGGGGGTCCCTCTCACTCACTATGTAACGGGGGCGCCTGTCACTCACTATCTAACGGGGGTCCCTGTCACTCACTATCTAAGGGGGTCCCTGTCACTCACTATCTAAGGGGGTCCCTGTCACTCACTATCTAAGGGGGTCCCTGTCACTCACTATGTAATGGGGGGCGCCTGTCACTCACTATCTAACGGGGGTCCCTGTCACTCACTATCTAACGGGGGTCCCTGTCACTTACTATCTAACAGGGGTCCCTGTCACTTACTATCTAGCGGGGGTCCCTGTCACTCACTATCTAACGGGGGTCCCTGTCACTCACTATCTAACAGGGGTCCCTGTCACTCACTATCTAATGGGGGTCCCTATCACTCACTACCTAACTGGGGTCCCTGTCACTCACTACCTAACTGGGGTCCCTGTCACTCACTATCTAACTGGGGTCCCTGTCACTCAGTATCTAACTGGGGTCCCTGTCACTCACTATCTAACAGGGGTCCCTGTCACTCACTAGCTAATGGGGGTCCCTGTCACTCACTACCTAACTGGGGTCCCTGTCACTCACTATCTAACTGGGGTCCCTGTCACTCATTATCTAACTGGGGTCCCTGTCACTCACTATCTAATGGGGGTCCCTGTCACTCACTATCTAACTGGGGTCTCTGTCACTCACTATCTAACGGGGGTCCCTGTCACTCACTATCTAACGGGGGTCCCTGTCACTCACTATCTAACGGGGGTCGCTGTCACTCACTATTTAACTGGGGTGCCTGTCACTCACTACCTAACTGGGGTCCCTGTCACTCACTACCTAACTGGAGGCGCCTGTCACTCACTACCTAACTGGAGGCGCCTGTTACTCACTACCTAACTGGAGGCGCCTGTCACTCACTATCTTACGGGGGTCCCTGTCACTCACTATCTAACGGGGGTCCCTGTCACTCACTATCTAACCTGGGGGGCGCCGGTCACTCACTACCTAACCTGGGGGGCACCTGTCACTCACTACCTAACCTGGGGGTCCCTGTCACTCACTACCTAACCTGGGGGGCTACCATATTAAGGGGGCATTCTGCCTATTTATGTGAAATGCTGTCTATTTATGTGCCTCATGACTGCTGAATTTGTCTTGTTGGGAGCCTTATGATTTGACGGGGGCCTCAAGATTGCTGAATTTGTCTTGTTGGAGGCCTCATGATTGCTGAATTTGTTTTGTTGGGGGCCTCATGATTGCTGAATTTGTCATGTTGGGGGCCTCACGATTGCTGAATTTGTCATGTTGGGGGCCTCACGATTGCTGAATTTGTCATGTCGGGGGCCTCACGATTGCTGAATTTGTCTTGTTGGGGGCCTCATGATTGCTGAATTTGTCTTGTTGGGGGTCACATGATTGCTAACTGCGAGACTATGGGAAAAGCTGAATCCTTATCATATGAGACAATAGCATTAAACCTACTTTTTTAGCTTTTTAAAACAGAAAATAAAACTGGGAGGTTCTAAAAAATTGAATACATTTTTCAGGAGTAGGATGGATGAAATTGTTTATCTTCACAGTTTATTTTCAACTTGGATTTTCCATAATGTTCATGTATGAGTTAAAACGTTTGTACAGTATTTAGTTTAAATTGCTGTTGCCACTTTGCGATAGATAAGTGACTTTTGGGTTGCAGTTTGGGCACTCGGCCTCCAAAAGGTTCGCCACCGCTGTCCTAATCTAATGTCCCACCATTGCTAGGTTCATGTAAATTTGTCTCCACCCATTACCACACCTACATTGTAGTCCATGGCCCACCCATTTTTCGGAGCGGCATGGTAAGCGTGCCGCACAACGTGATCCTCATATTTTTGGCACGCTAGCTGCAGTGTGCTGAATTCTGCTGCCTACAGTATGTGCAGGATACGCTGTTCTCTAGTGCCTGCACTGTGTGCTGATCTACCTCCAGTGTGTACAGTGTAAGGTGTTACTCTATGCCTTTACTGATTGTAAACCAGCTGTATTGTATGCTGATCCCTGCTACTTTCAGTATGTACAGTATTAGCTGTAAAGCCTGGTACACACATACAATTTTGATTATCCAATTTTAGCTCTGTTCATCAAATTCATTGTCTGTTGGCCCACTTACTGCACAGGGGTGGTAAAATTGGTCAGTGATTGACCAATCACAATTGTTTGTGCGTATACATCTTTGATCTATGCCTATACTGATTGTAAATTATCTAAATAAAGGACAGGGGGCTCCAATATTTCGATGGGCAGGCCCATTATCTGTAGCTTACACTGCTGCTAAGTTCATGGACATTTGGCCCCACCCATGGCCACGCCCACTCACCTCATGACCACGTCCATTTTTTTTGCCCCACCTCGTGCCCACAGGTGCCCCCGATCTCCATGGACCCTAGAAACGCCCCTGGAAATGGCGCATTTTATTGGTAAATTGTGTCACTCTAGGCTTGTACATAAACTCACCAAACACCAAAAGATTTGCTCACTGACAGACAACACTCTGCCACTTATATAGTCTGCAGACTGCCTGTCGGCCAATAAAAAGTGCAAATGCATTACACCTAGTCTGCAGCAGGCGTGCTCAGCAGGACCCCGAATGCGAAGTTTACCCGAAAATTCGTGCGAGTTTTCAGGTTTCCCGAATGCGAACCCGAACCCGAAGATTTCAAAACGACCCGAAGCTGAATGCGAAGGTTCGCGGATGGCGGAATGGGTTTCGGTTTCAGCTTCGGGATTCGGGGATGACGTCATTGGGCCAATCAGAAGTCCTCCAGCCGAGCACCTGGCAACCCTAGCAACCAATCAGAGGAGGGGAGCATGGCCCTCTCCTTCTCTATATAAGGCGGCGGCCATCTTGCGGAGCCATGCACTTGTGTGACTGTGCCTGGTACTGAGAGATTCTCCAGTGCTGTGCTGTGTCTGAGCAAGTGCATTCCACTGCTAAACCCAGCGTTTTGCATCCTATTCACCTCCTGAATACATTGATTGTAGTCTTATATAGTTAGCTAGTATTTTGATTGATGTTTTTAGTCAGCTAATGTATAGTGTATACTGTGCTAGGCTAGTGTTAGTCTGTGTGCAGGCTAGGCCTGCTAGCCTAGGGCAGTCTTAGCCTACTACTAGCTTAGGTAGGTTAGGGATTGTAGTTAGTTGTGTACTAGTACTAGTTTATTTAATTATTTAGTACTGCTGTAGCCTGTTAGTTTATTAGTTTCAGTACTGTGTTAGTTAGTTACTGACTGTGTACAGGCCAGCAAACATCCGTTGTGATCTGTGACAGACAATCATCTGCCCGAGCCTATTGATTGATTGCGTCTGACTGTGTGTGACCGATTGTAATTGTTACCAACTGTTTGCCGCACAACTTAGTTATTGTGTAGTACACTAGGGATTTCTTAGTGTAACGAGCGGCAGGGATACGATGGTCATGGAGAGCAGCGTGACCGCCGCTGCCCTCTCCGCCGCTCAGACTACCGGGACACAGCGCGCAGCTCTCTCAGCCACACATGAACTTCGGGCTACGCGCGCGCCCAGCGGCAGGACCTTTATGGATTGTGGAGGCGCGTCAGCTGACCTGCGGGTCGGCTGACGTCACGGAGCGCGCTCCTCATTCCTGATTGGTCAGGCTGGCTGGAGCATCTAAGGGAGTGCCTGTCAGCATAAAAGATATGGGCTGTCAGTGGCTCGGTGTCTGTTGTTGCGAATATTTCGTGTTAGCGCTCAGACCTTTGATAGCTGTAATCAGTAGCATTCTATTATATTGTATATTATTGTGTATGAACCTTGCATGGACTTCTGACCATTCTTCTGATTCTGTACACTGCCATTCTGATCTGTTGCAGATTTTCTGCCTGAACCTTTGACTCTGATTTGCGCCTCCTGATTTTGTACTTTATCTGCCCGACCCGTTGCCGACCTTAGATTACACTAGACTTCGATTTTGCCTGACAATTCTGTACCACTGCTGACTGACCCATTGCTTACTTTGCCTGTATGACCTCTCTTCCAGTGATAGTCCCTACAGCCAAGGGATATCACATAGGAGTACTCCTGTATATTGTGCACCTAATCACCTGTGATCACACTCTAATTAAAGTACTGATATTGTGCTAGTTAGAACAAAGGAGAGGTCCGCAACAATGTCTCCACGAGTGATCTTTATTTAGGACATATCCTTAAACAGCCAAAACTGAGCAGCTGACATGTTTCGGACCAAGGTCCTTAATCATAGCTGCTTTACAGAACTAAGTGTCAGACTTAAAAAGAGGAAAGAGAGGCAATTAGGGGTGGGGCCGGAATCGCCCCAAATGGGGGAGGAGCAAACTCCAATTCCAACCCCACCCATGCTTCTTGCCTCACCAGTCCTTTAAAACATATACACAAAGCATATATAAGATTAGACATCAAAGTTAAAAATGTATATACACAAGGAGCAAAACCAATTTTAGCAATCCTAAAAGATGCATGCTGGTAACATCATATCACACAACTGCACATTGGTACATGATAGGAGAATAGGGGAGCATATGCAACAGCCTACTTAGAGATGCCTAACCTGTAACCAGGGCTACATCCCATCTGGCATTGAGTCCCTGGGGAGTCCTAGTTCCCAGACGAAAAATCCAAAATGCTTCTCGCTTACGGATCATCGCCTCTAAATCACCTCCTCTTACTGGCAGAAAAATTCTTTCTATGCCCTGAAAAGAGAAGCCAGACATATCACCATGGTGAACTGTACGATAATGCTTAGCCACATTCGATATATTGGAGGTGGCCCACCCTGCCCCCAAATAATGTTCTGAGATGCGGGCCTTTAGAGGTCTGGTAGTACACCCCACATACTGCAAGGCACAAATGCCACAGGTCACCAGATAAATCACATTCCTAGTATTGCAATTGATGAAGTGCTTCATCTGGGACCTGTAACCATTGGCCAAAGATTCAATGCATTGTGTCCTCCTATGCAAAACACAATAGTTGCAGGAGGGAAGAGCACATTTGAAAGAGCCCTTCATGGACAGCCAGGTGGCGGAGCCGGTTCGAGAGCGGAAAAGACTAGGAGAAAGGATACTACCTAGTGTTGGAGCCCGTCGGCTTGCAAAACCAACACCTTTTTGTATGTAGGGTCGCAAATCCTTGTCTCCCTCTAGGATAGGAAGATATTTGGCAATGACCTGTCTGACTTTCTGAAATTCAGAGCTAAAGGTCGTGACAAACATGGGCTTCCTGCCCTGGTCCCGATCTGCTGCGTGACCTCGTATTAAGCGTTCCCTAGGGATCGACTCGGCCCGTTTTCTACCCTCCATGATGGTCCATTTTGGATAACCCCTTTCGCGTAAACGCTGCTCCACCACCTGGAACTCCATTTCAAGAGCCGCATCTGCCGAGCAATTCCGGCGCGCCCTGATAAACTCGCCCACCGGGATGGCTCGAATAGTATGCGACGGATGACAACTCCTCGCCTGCAAAGTGGAGTTTCCTGCACACTCCTTTCTGTAAGTCCTGGTCACAATTCCACCCACTTCAAGGTTTCCACTCAGAGATAGATCAAGATAGTTTACAGTGGTAGGATGCCAGGTATGGGTAAATTCCAGATTGCAGGAGTTGCTATTAAGGTAGCACATGAATGTGGTAATTGCAGTGGAGTCCCCCCTCCAGACTATCAGAATATCATCTATAAATCTTCCATACCATCTGATCTGCCCCAGATGGCGCCCCTCACCCCCAAAGATGTGGAACTCCTCCCACCATCCCATATATAAATTTGCCAGGGAGGGGGAGAACTTAGCGCCCATTGACGCACCACACCTCTGGAGGTAAAAGGCGCCATCGAACATAAAATAATTTCGGGTGAGGAGGAACTCAACCGCAGCAGAAATGAAAATACAGAGGTCTGAAGAGAAGTCAGAATACTTTTGTAAATGATACTGGAGGGCAGTGAGAGCCAAATGGTGTGGGATGCAAGAGTACAGGGCCTTGACATCAATGGTCAGCCAACTGCAATCCGCATCCCACCCCAAGTCAGACACACTGGCCAATAGATGTTTGGTATCATTCAGATACCCAGGTAGTCTCCTAACCAAAGGCTGCAACATGGAGTCAACCCAATCGCCTAGGCGCTCCCCCAGGGAGCCAATCCCAGCCACAATCGGCCTGCCCTCCGGAGGAGCGCCCGGCTTGTGGATCTTAGGAAGATGGTGGAACACCGGAATTGTGGGACAATCAGTAGCTAGATAGTTTACCAGTTTACGATCCAAAACCCCCAGGCTCTCACCATAACTAAGAAGACCACGAAGTTGTTCGTGGAATTTCTGTGTAGGGTCCCCTGGAAGCGTGGCATAAATTCGAGAGTCTCCCACTTGTCTAAGTGCCTCTGCTTGATAGTCATGCTTGTTGAGGATGACTACTGCACCCCCCTTGTCTGCATTTCGTATGACAATTGTATCATTATTTTTCAAATTTTTAATGGCAATAGACTCGGCTCTCGATAAATTAGATCTTTTTTGAACTGGCAACTTCTCTGCTAGGCTCAACAGATCCTTCTCCACTAGATCCTGAAAAATTTCAACAGGTGGAGTCCTGGCAGTAAGCGGATAAAAATCTGCATTCCTTACCCTTATAGGCCGTGCATCATCCTTGGAAACTAGACCTATACTTTCGGACACCAAGGCATCAAGGGTCCATTTAGTACATGTGTCTTTAAAGTTTCCAATGTCAGGCATTTCGGCTACAGGGCGACTTTCTGCCAGGGCATCCTCCTGATTGGATCGGAAATGTTTCTTAAGGAGTATGTGTCTAATGAACCTATTTACATCCAACAATGTGTCAAAAACATCAAAAAATTTTGTCCAATTCCAGTTCTGGTTCTAATTTTACTAAGCCATTACTTGCAAGCGGCAGCCAGGTAGAGGATGCCCATTCAGAACACCCAAAAAACTCACAAGTCAGGGGCTCCTATTTCACACGACACAAGAAACCTCGGGGCAAGGGAAGACCAGGAGGAAGACCAGGAGGGCAGGCGTAAAGCATAAGACTAGAGGTAAATGTCAGTCCATTTCTGGGCAGACTATTTGTAATGTTGTTAACCTGTCTGATTATCATCCCACAGAACATGAATTGAGGGTCCTGTCGATGGGTCTTTCATTTTCTCCCACCCATCATTTTGATGTTTTTGACACATTGTTGGATTAATTTTTCAGGATCTAGTGGAGAAGGATCTGTTGAGCCTAGCAGAGAAGTTGCCAGTTCAAAAAAGATCTAATTTATCGAGAGCCGAGTCTATTGCCATTAAAAATTTGAAAAATAATGATACAATTGTCATACGAAATGCAGACAAGGGGGGTGCAGTAGTCATCCTCAACAAGCATGACTATCAAGCAGAGGCACTTAGACAAGTGGGAGACTCTCGAATTTATGCCACGCTTCCAGGGGACCCTACACAGAAATTCCACGAACAACTTCGTGGTCTTCTTAGTTATGGTGAGAGCCTGGGGGTTTTGGATCGTAAACTGGTAAACTATCTAGCTACTGATTGTCCCACAATTCCGGTGTTCCACCATCTTCCTAAGATCCACAAGCCGGGCGCTCCTCCGGAGGGCAGGCCGATTGTGGCTGGGATTGGCTCCCTGGGGGAGCGCCTAGGCGATTGGGTTGACTCCATGTTGCAGCCTTTGGTTAGGAGACTACCTGGGTATCTGAATGATACCAAACATCTATTGGCCAGTGTGTCTGACTTGGGGTGGGATGCGGATTGCAGTTGGCTGACCATTGATGTCAAGGCCCTGTACTCTTGCATCCTACACCATTTGGCTCTCACTGCCCTCCAGTATCATTTACAAAAGTATTCTGACTTCTCTTCAGACCTCTGTGTTTTCATTTCTGCTGCGGTGGAGTTCCTCCTCACCCGAAATTATTTTATGTTCGATGGCGCCTTTTACCTCCAGAGGTGTGGTGCGTCAATGGGCGCTAAGTTCTCCCCCTCCCTGGCAAATTTATATATGGGATGGTGGGAGGAGTTCCACATCTTTGGGGGTGAGGGGCGCCATCTGGGGCAGATCAGATGGTATGGAAGATTTATAGATGATATTCTGATAGTCTGGAGGGGGGACTCCACTGCAATTACCACATTCATGTGCTACCTTAATAGCAACTCCTGCAATCTGGAATTTACCCATACCTGGCATCCTACCACTATAAACTATCTTGATCTATCTCTGAGTGGAAACCTTGAAGTGGGTGGAATTGTGACCAGGACTTACAGAAAGGAGTGTGCAGGAAACTCCACTTTGCAGGCGAGGAGTTGTCATCCGTCGCATACTATTCGAGCCATCCCGGTGGGCGAGTTTATCAGGGCGCGCCGGAATTGCTCGGCAGATGCGGCTCTTGAAATGGAGTTCCAGGTGGTGGAGCAGCGTTTACGCGAAAGGGGTTATCCAAAATGGACCATCATGGAGGGTAGAAAACGGGCCGAGTCGATCCCTAGGGAACGCTTAATACGAGGTCACGCAGCAGATCGGGACCAGGGCAGGAAGCCCATGTTTGTCACGACCTTTAGCTCTGAATTTCAGAAAGTCAGACAGGTCATTGCCAAATATCTTCCTATCCTAGAGGGAGACAAGGATTTGCGACCCTACATACAAAAAGGTGTTGGTTTTGCAAGCCGACGGGCTCCAACACTAGGTAGTATCCTTTCTCCTAGTCTTTTCCGCTCTCGAACCGGCTCCGCCACCTGGCTGTCCATGAAGGGCTCTTTCAAATGTGCTCTTCCCTCCTGCAACTATTGTGTTTTGCATAGGAGGACACAATGCATTGAATCTTTGGCCAATGGTTACAGGTCCCAGATGAAGCACTTCATCAATTGCAATACTAGGAATGTGATTTATCTGGTGACCTGTGGCATTTGTGCCTTGCAGTATGTGGGGTGTACTACCAGACCTCTAAAGGCCCGCATCTCAGAACATTATTTGGGGGCAGGGTGGGCCACCTCCAATATATCGAATGTGGCTAAGCATTATCGTACAGTTCACCATGGTGATATGTCTGGCTTCTCTTTTCAGGGCATAGAAAGAATTTTTCTGCCAGTAAGAGGAGGTGATTTAGAGGCGATGATCCGTAAGCGAGAAGCATTTTGGATTTTTCGTCTGGGAACTAGGACTCCCCAGGGACTCAATGCCAGATGGGATGTAGCCCTGGTTACAGGTTAGGCATCTCTAAGTAGGCTGTTGCATATGCTCCCCTATTCTCCTATCATGTACCAATGTGCAGTTGTGTGATATGATGTTACCAGCATGCATCTTTTAGGATTGCTAAAATTGGTTTTGCTCCTTGTGTATATACATTTTTAACTTTGATGTCTAATCTTATATATGCTTTGTGTATATGTTTTAAAGGACTGGTGAGGCAAGAAGCATGGGTGGGGTTGGAATTGGAGTTTGCTCCTCCCCCATTTGGGGCGATTCCGGCCCCACCCCTAATTGCCTCTCTTTCCTCTTTTTAAGTCTGACACTTAGTTCTGTAAAGCAGCTATGATTAAGGACCTTGGTCCGAAACATGTCAGCTGCTCAGTTTTGGCTGTTTAAGGATATGTCCTAAATAAAGATCACTCGTGGAGACATTGTTGCGGACCTCTCCTTTGTTCTACATTGATAAGGTCGGGCTGCCTGTGGTCCAGCACTGTCTGTCGAGGCACGGTGGAGCGGTCACCCCAATCTACATTTGATTGTGCTAGTTAGTTGTTGCTGGTGAGCCTTCCGCTGATTTGGCATCAGTATAATACTGATATATATATCTGCATTAGTGGTGATACTGCAGATCACCACATAATCAGATTTCTGTTCTCTCGCTGACACACAGCGTTACATAACAACAGACCATTTATGGATGCACTGTGTAATCGGGTCCAGGCTTTGACCGCGACAGTAACCAGCCTGACTGCCACGGTCAGTGAGCAACAGACGCAGAGTAATCAACTGTCTGAAGTGGTACGTGCCTTACAGAACCCCACTTTACCAGTGCAATCCCCTCCTGTTATGGAACTGAGAATGCCTCTCCCAGATAAATTCTCAGGTCACAGATCAGTTTTCAGGAATTTAAAAAATTGGTGTATGTCGTATTTTGAATTGCGGCCTATGTCCTCTGGTACAGAACAGCAGAGGGTCACCTTGATCAAAACTCTATTATCTGGGGACTCTCAGACTTGGGCATACAGTTTACCTGAAGGACATGAGGCATTAGCTTCTGTTCAGGAGTTTTTTGATTGTATGGCTGTAATCTATGACGACCCTGATATTGTGGTTACAGCAGAAAGAAAATTAAAAACCCTCCGTCAGGGACACAATACGGTCGAGACTTATGCTGCGGAGTTTAGAAGGTGGGCGGTTTCAGCAAGATGGGGACAATTCGCTCTGTTAGATTGTTTTTTGACAGGCCTGTCAGACTCAGTTTCAGATGTGATGATCAGTCATCCTGAGCCCAAGACAGTGGATGACGCAATCACATTGGCGGTCAAGATTGAGCGCCGTATTCGTTATCAAAAACAGAGCAAATCCAGGGGTCCTACTAAATCCGCTCCTTACTCTGTGCCCTCCCCCATTGCGCAGGATGAACCATTGCAGATCGGGCAGTCCAGATTGTCAGAGTTAGAGAAGAATAGGAGAAGAAAAGAGGGTCTATGTCTATACTGTGCTGAAAAGGGTCATATGGTGCAAAATTGTCTAAAAAAAGGCGGAAAACTCCTCCGCCTAGGTGTAGTTAGAGGTACTACCCTAGGCGAGCTAGTTTTACCTCTACCTGATAAAAGACTATTATTGCCTTGTTCTATAACTTGGGGAGATAAAGTTATATCTACCCGAGCATTTATAGATTCTGGCTCCGCAGCTAATTTTATGGATTTTGATTTCGCCCGTAAATTGGGTATTCCCAATATTCCGTTGGACAGAAATTTTTGTCACCACAGTGGACGATTCTCCTTTACAGGGTAGACGACCCCTCTCTCAGCCTCCTGTTCTGTCATGTCATGTGGGGGTGCTCCACAAGGAAGAAATTCAATTTTTTGTGCTTAAAATGGCCACTTCTACAGTGATTCTGGGGATGCCTTGGTTGAGAAAACACTCTCCTCAGATAGACTGGAGTTCCGGCCAACTGCTAAGTTGGTCTCCATTTTGTCATCATCATTGTATGGAGAGAGTTTCTGTTTGTGCTACCAAGATTCATGTAGAAGGGGTACCACCTCAGTTTTCTGACTTTTCAGATGTGTTCTGTTCCAAATCGGTAGATAAACTCCCTCCACATCGGAGTTTTGATTGCCCTATTGAACTGAGGTCGGGTACCATGCCTCACAGAGGTCATATATATAACCTCTCTGGTCCATAGAAAATCGCTATGAAAGAATACATTAAAGAGAATCTGGCTAAAGGCTTTATCCGTCCTTCTAAGTCCCCTGCAGGGGCAGGATTTTTTTTTGTTCAGAAGAAGGATGGTGGATTACAGCCCTGTATTGATTACAGGGAACTCAATAAAATCACCATAAAGAATCGCTATCCTCTTCCTTTGATTGACGACTTGTTTTTACAAATCACCAATGCCAGTGTTTTTTCTAAATTGGACCTACGGGGGGCATACAACCTTGTCCACATCTGAAAGGGTGACGAATGGAAGACGGCATTCAACACACCCGATGGGCATTACGAATACCTCGTTATGCCCTTCGGGTTGTGTAATGCTCCAGCCGTCTTTCAAGAACTTGTCAATGATATTTTCAGAGAAGTTTTGGGCCATTTTGTGGTAATCTATCTAGATGCAAATGGTATAGAATAAGCGCAACAGATAAATGTTCAACAACTGTTCAACAACTAGAAAATGCAGATAAATTTAAATAATGCAGATAAATTTTCAACAATACGATGCAGTACAATCAAGTCCGCACAGTACACTTGCTCAGAAAGAGGCCAGTGTATTTCACTGAATAGATGTCCTATTCGCATAAATTATTTCAAATATTGTAGAAAGTCTGTTCAAAACACACTCCTCCTATGGGTATGCGCTTCTTATTGGTGTCAGTTTCACCTTAATCTTGAACTCTCAGGGTATAAAAGACAGCGCTCCACACCAATCTTTGGTCTTATATAAGTGGAAACACTCACCAGATCCTATTGACCACTGTGAGACTGGTCAAAAACGCATTCTGCGATGTCCTAATCGATCACTGCAATCCTTCCCAATTGGTCAGTTTGCTCCGCCTGTCCTTCTTCCTTGATGCCAGCGTTGTGTCAATGCAAATTTACCTCATAAATGAGAACCTCACATAGTACAGCTCCATTTGTTAAAAGTAACATTTATTGCTTTAAAAATTACTCACAAGCGTGGGATCATAGACTGCGCATAGAGTTTAAGAACGGGCTCTCCCCCGTGCCTCCCGGTCAGGCCCGCAGGTGCCGCTCCAATTCCGCCACTAGTCCGTAGTTGCTGCTGCCCTCGCTTCCGCGTTGTGCGCTCGTAGTGTCCTGACAGTCCGAGGGAGCTACCTCGGACTGTCAGGACACTACGAGCGCACAACGCGGAAGCGAGGGCAGCAGCAACTACGGACTAGCGGCGGAATTGGAGCGACACCTGCGGGCCTGACCGGGAGGCATGGGGGAGAGCCCGTTCTTAAACTCTATGCGCAGTCTATGATCCCACGCTTGTGAGTAATTTTTAAAGCAATAAATGTTACTTTTAACAAATGGAGCTGTACTATGTGAGGTTCTCATTTATGAGGTAAATTTGCATTGACACAACGCTGGCATCAAGGAAGAAGGACAGGCGGAGCAAACTGACCAATTGGGAAGGATTGCAGTGATCGATTAGGACATCGCAGAATGCGTTTTTGACCAGTCTCACAGTGGTCAATAGGATCTGGTGAGTGTTTCCACTTATATAAGACCAAAGATTGGTGTGGAGCGCTGTCTTTTATACCCTGAGAATCTATCTAGATGACATTGTGATCTATTCTAAGAGTTTGTCGGAACATCGGGAACATGTTAGATTTGTATTGCTAAAACTCAGGCAGAACAATCTATATGCTAAACTCGAAAAATGCACTTTCAAAGTAACTGAGGTACCTTTTCTGGGGTACATAATTTCTACCTCAGGTTTAACTATGGATCCCAAAAAAGTCTCGGCTGTGCTGGAATGGCCTCAGCCTATCGGGTTGAAGGCACTTCAGAGATTTCTGGGATTCGCCAAATATTACAGAAAATGTATTAAAGGCTTTTCCTCAGTGGTGTCTCCTCTTACTGACATCACTAAGAAGGGGGCTGACACTTACAACTGGTCTGAGGAGGCTCAGTCTGCCTTTTCATTGTTGAAGAACTTGTTTTGCTCTGCCCCTGTCCTTCGTCATGTTGATGTTAGCTGTCCATTTATTGTTGAAGTAGATGCATCTGAGATGCATCAGTGGGGGCAGTGCTATCTCAAAAAATTCGGGCTATCAAGGCCGTCTACACCCATGTGCATTATTTTCCCGCAAGTTTTCTCCTGCAGAAAATAATTATGATATCGGGAATAGAGAGCTCTTGGCTATTAAGCTGGCTTTTGAGGAGTGGCATCACTGGTTAGAGGGAGCTGAGCATGTCATTACTGTATATACGGATCATAAGAACCTCGAGTACATTGAGGGGGCTAAGAGGCTCAGCCCCAGACAAGCTCGTTGGTCGTTGTTCTTTTCTAGGTTCAGATTCATAATCACATATAAACCTGAGAACAAAAACGTTAAGGCTGATGCCTTGTCCAGGTGTTTCGAACCCGAGACTGCTCAACTCTCAGAACCAATGAATATCCTACCAGACAATGTGGTGCTGGCTGCCACAGAAACTAGAGAAAACTTGAAGGCCACCCTGGAGTCATGTCAGCAGGATCCTCCAGAGGGAAAGCCGGAGGGAGGGTTGTTTGTACCCCTACACTTACGGCTTCAGATTTTACAGATGTTTCATGGCCATAAAAATGCAGGACATCCAGGTGTTGTGAGAACACAAGAGTTACTGTTAAGATGTGTTTGGTGGCCATCGATAGGATCTGATTGCAAGGAGTTTGTGAAGGCATGCACTGTCTGTGATAAGAGCAAACCTTCCAGACAGGCTCCTGCTGGAACCTTGCAGCCATTACCCACACCTGAAGAACCTTGGACCCACATATCCATGGATTTCGTGGGTGAACTTCCCAGGTCCGAAGGGAAAACTGTCATCTGGGTGGTGGTTGATAGGTTCAGTAAGATGGCCCACTTTATTCCCTTGGAGGGACTTCCGTCTGCCCAAGAGTTGGCAGACCTGTTTGTCCACCACATTTTCCGTTTGCACGGTATTCCAGAGGATGTGGTGTCAGACAGAGGAGTCCAGTTCGTGTCTAAATTCTGGAGGGCATTTTGTCAGCATGTGGGCATGAATTTATCATTTTCGCCTGGTTACCATCCTCAGACTAATGGGCAAACTGAAAGAGTCAATCGGTCCCTAGAACAGTTCCTGCGGTGTTATGTGTCAGATGTCAAGCATGAATGGGTAAAATTCCTTCCTTTCGCGGAATTTGCACATAACAACCTTAAAAGTGGGTCCTCTGGCTTTTCATCTTTTCAGGTGGTCACAGGGAGATCACCAAAATGTTCTCCTCTGCCGGTGGTGTCTTCTCCATTCCCAGCTTTGGAGGCCTGGCAGGGGTCTTTGAAGAGAATATGGGCGTTAGTAAAAATCAATCTGGAAAGAGCTTTTGGAGTTAAAAAAAGACAGGCAGATAAGAGACGCTCTTTGGAATGGGAGTTTGAACCTGGTGATTTGGTCTGGGTCTCTACACACCATATTTCTTTAAGACAGCCCTCAGCTAAGTTGGGACCTAGATTTATCGGCCCATACCCCGAGTCAAAAAAGATCAATGATGTAACGTACACAGTGGCTCTGCCATCTAGTATGAGAGGTGTGAAGTCAATCCATGTATCTTTGTTGAAGCCTGCTGTGCATGTGGATTCCCCCCCCCCCCATGGTGATTGATGGAAAGCCTGAATACGAAATTGAAGACATTTTGGATTCTCGTTGGGTACGGAATTCAGTACAGTATCTTGTTCACTGGAAGGGGTATGGGCCTGAGGAGAGATCATGGGTACTGGGTCATCGACTTCATGCTGAGGGATTGAGACAGAAGTTCCATGAGTTACATCCTGAGAAACCCTGTAAAACGTTTCCAGAGTCCACGCCTCAAGAGGGGGTGGGTACTGTATAGAAAGGCAGGGATACGACGGTCACGGAGAGCAGCGTGACCGCCGCTGCCCTCCCCGCCGCTCAGACTACTGGGACACCGCGCGCAGGTCTCTCAGCCGCACATGAACTTCGGGCTACCGCCCAGCGGCAGGACCTCTATGGATTGCGGAGGCGCGTCAGCTGACCTGCTGACTTCACGGCTGACGTCACGGAGCGCGCTCCTCATTCCTGATTGGTCAGGCTGGCTGGGGCGGTCTAAGGGATTGCCTGCCAGCATAAAAGATATGGGCTGTCAGCGGCTCGGTGTCTGTTGTTGCGAATACTTCGTGTTAGCGCTCAGACCTTTGATAGCTGTAATCAGTAGCATTCTATTATATTGTATATTATTGTGTATGAACCTTGCCTGGACTTCTGACCATTCTTCTGCCTTCTGATTCTGTACTCTGCCATTCTGATCTGTTGTCGATTTTCTGCCTGAACCTTTGACTCTGATTTGCGCCTCCTGATTTTGTACTTTATCTGCCCGACCCTTTGCCGACCTTAGCTTATACTAGACTTCGATTTTGCCTGACGATTCTGCCGCACGACTTACTTATTGTGTAGTACGCTAGGGATTTCTTAGTTACCTGCGTGCGTACTACTACTACTACTACTGTCTAGTGTCTACTACTACTACTAGTACCCGTTCAGTTAACGTATTTTTCGGACTATAAGACGCTCTTGACCATAAGACGCACCTAGGTTTAGAGGACAAAAACTAGGGAAAAATAATATATACTAAACCTGGTGCATCCTTGGTAAAGGGGCATCTTGTGGATTATGCCCTCTTTGTACCTCATGCCCCCTTGTACCTCGTGTGTCTCCCTGTGTTCTCCTCTGCCCCCCTTTTTTCATCCTGTGTCCCCCTTGTGTCCTCCTCTATGCCCCTTTGTGTCCCCCTGTGTCCTCCGTTTGACCCTCATGTCCTCCTCTGCATGGGCTCAGTACAAGGAGTCCCCAACATTGCAACGGGTTCATACTGGCAGGCATTCTCAAGTCAGGAACTCCCTGCATTTGGACTATAAGACGCAGTGACCTTTTCCCCCCACTTTTGGGGTAGAAAAAGTGAGTCTTATAGTCCAAAAAATACAGTAATTTTTTTTCACTGTTAGTGTGTGATTTAATTAGCATCTGTAGTGTGTAATAAATAAGTAATAGTTACATCACAGGCCACCACCAGCATCCGTTGTGAGTGACCTGTGACTGTCACCTACCCGAGCCTATTGATTGATTGATTGCATCTGACTGATTGTAATTTTCACCAACTGTCTGCCGCACGACTTACTTATTGTGTAGTACGCTAGGGATTTCTTAGTTACCTGCGTGCGTACTACTACTACTGTCTACTACTACTAGTCACCACCAAGTCACCACCAACACAGACTTTATTAAAGTTTACACCCTTTCCCGCCCTCTTCTACATTTTTTTTTTACTGTATTTGTATAGTGTACAATGATTGGCAGAGGTAGAGGGTGAGGCACCACCAGGAGAGGCAGCGCCATTGCAGGAGCCACTGCCAGCAGCAGCAGGTCTTGGACTGGTCCGCCGCCAGCCACTGACCGCAGGGAGGAGGGAGCAGAGGCCAACAGCAGCCGGTTGCGCCCATCTTTGTGACGGGTCATCGCCCACGGCCCTTTGTGGAGAGTCAGGTGCAGGCTGTGGTGGAAATGATGGCGGAGCACGAAGCCACCGTTTACAGCCAGGCCTCCAGCACCAGTGAGACCAGTGCCACCACCACCAGCACTCCGGTCCGCAGCATGCCTCCACCAGCACTTGAGGCCATGGTCACTGTGACCCCATTGACCAGCCTGCCCTCACTGAACTCGCTCTTCACCCCAGGGACTGCAAGCGTTTACAGGGATGTTTTGGAGCGGTTTGAGGTGGACATGATGGGGCCATGCAAGGAGGAGGAGTTTAAGGTGGAGGAGTTTGTTGTTGGCGCTGGTGATGAAGAGGGGCGTGATGCAGGGGATGTTGGGGTAGAGGAGTTGGTTGAGGAGGATTCACAGGATATGTTTGTGGATGATGATGATGATGACTTGGTGGATCCTTCCTATGTGCCAGCAGTACCACCAGCACAGTTGGTTGAAGGCAGCTCATCATCGGAGGAGGCACAGAGTCTCTGGTGCAGAGGCGCGGCAGCAGCAAGGCGGCCAGCACAGGGCGTGGAAGGCAGGAGCTACTGCCCGCCCGAAGACTAAGTCAGTCCCCCCACACAGCATCTCTGCCTGCACGCCGTGTGACTGGCTGCCTGCCCCAAGATTAAGTCGCTCCCCAGTGCCACACAGCATTTCTGCCTGCAGGCCGCTTGCCTTCTCTGCCACCACCAACAGGGTCTAAGACTCCAGGCGGATTCCTGAATTGCTATACTAATTTTTCTGGTGCGTGTACATGCCTGCCTAATTTTTCTGGCTGCATTGCAGCTGCAACAACAAAACAAAAGGCATGTACATGTGCCCATTCCCCTTCAGGATCATTACCTTGCCGCGGTGAAGGGACTTGCGTATCACAATGAAGCAATGACTGCCGGCTATATGAGTGTCTTGGGTGGTGGCACACCAAAGCTAATAAGGTCCTTGCTTCATTGTGGACAGACCAAATTTGATCAGCTGGACAGTCACTGTTGGTCTATCATTGAGCTACCACAGCCCAGCGACCATATGGGCGTGAAAACTGCCACGGCTTGCACTCTCGCCATGGTGCGCACCAGTTCAGCATGGCCGTCACTATGCAAACAGCTGTTTGCGGTGCATTACACAGTGAGTTTGGTGTGTCAGTGTGAAGCAGTACTCTAATTACACTCCCTGATTGATGTAAACACATGCAAGATGTTTTAAAGCACTTTAGGCCCGCAATTTAGCATTCAATGTGATTTCTGCCTTTAAAACGCTGCTTTGCGTCAAATCCAGATTTTTCCCCGGGACTTTTGGCATGTATTCCACTCCGCCATGCCCCCCTCCAGGTGTTAGACCCCTTGAAACATCTTTTCCATCACTTTTGTGGGCAGCATCATTTTTTTCTAGTTTCCAAAGTTCCCCTCCCCATTGAAGTCTATTGCGGTTCGCGAAAGTTCACGCGAACCAAACTTTTTGCGGAAGTTCGCAAACCGAAAATCAGAGGTTTGGGCCATCTCTATTGTTTATAGAACTAATTATGCAACAGAGGCATGTGACTCGTGCATTTGCCAGGATGTGGCTTTGTCTGTGCAGTTTTCATATGCGCATGTAATTGGAATGATGTTTACCCTAATGGCCCATACTCACGGGCTACAATTGTCGCCGCAACACGCGGCGCGTGCGTGTTGTGGCGACAGGTCGCCCGTGAGTATGAGGCGCAACACGGGCGCGCACCCCGAACCATCGCTCGTCGCTGTTGTCGCCAGGCGATTGGCAGCTTCCATCGCATCAGTTGCCAGGTTCCTCCGCCGTGTGTATGCCGAGGGACCTGGCGACGAGCTGTCGCAGGCCTGCCGCGCACACGCTCCCGTGTGCTAGCGACAGGGTACAAATGTAGCCCGTGAGTATGGGCCATTAGGCTGGTTTCACAGTGGGACGTTAAAGTCCCACGTTACAGCAGCCAGTAACGCAGCCTAACTCACAGCAAGGATAAATCAATGGGCTGTTCACAGTGCCCACGTTGCGTTACATAGTAACGCAGCACGTTTAAACAAAGTGCTGCATGCTGTACGTTATACTGGGCTAAGCCACGTTAGACTGTTTGCACATGCTCAGTAATGTTGGAGGAGGAGGTCTCCCCTCCTCCTCTGCGACCAGCCACATGGCTAATTAATATTGACTGCACTGTGGTGACTCATGGTAGGACTCGTAGTGTTGTCCAGATCATGAAGGAATCGTTCATTTGATCAGGATCTTTTTTGTGAGTCAAATCATCCGGATCATCACAATAAAAGATTCGGTTCACAGTGGATGTCTGTATGGAAGAAACAGGAACATACAGAATGTACAGTGCAGGGAAAGTCCTGTCCTGCTAGTCATTTCACCCAGTCTGCTTCCCTAGTAAAATGATTCAAATGATTTGGTTCAAAGATCCAGATCTTTTCAATGATCCGATTCAAATGATCCGAATCTTTAAAAAGATCCGGACTTCCTGTCAGAATTCTAGCGGTTTTATTCATGCAGGAAAAAAACTGTCATATGTGTATGTATACATAAATATTAATAATCAATACAGTCATTCTAAAGAAAGAAATAGTTATAGTTAAACCCTAAATAAAAGAATGTATTACTTTGAATTACATGTAAACTGAATTTTGCCAGTGATAGAGACAGTGAAACTTTTATAAGGTTATTTTAACTTGTAAGCTAGACAATTTTGTTTACATATTTCTTGGCTTGAAGGCCAAGGCCAGCAAGAAAAGATAAAAAATTCCAAGACAGAGAAAGTCAAAATATGAAGAAAATATAAACAATAGAAGGTGTTTTCCCAATTAGTTAAAGATGATTCAATGATGCCACCTGGCGGTTTCATAGTCTTATAAAATCAACATTATTAATACTGTTTGTTATTTGTTATGAAAGGCTGACCTCTGCCGGCTGAAGTTATTATATTTATATAGAAAAGGATTTTATATTATTAAGATTTAATATGCAATTATTTCTTATATGTTTAATTGTTTCAAGAAGAATTATATAATAAGTTTTATATTTAAATAAGTATATTAGAAACCCTGTATGTTTCAATAAGCCTTAAAGAGACACTGAAGCGAAAAAAAAATATGATATAATGAATTGGTTGTGTACTTTGAATAATTACTAGAAGATTAGCAGCAAAGAAAATATTCTCATACTTTTATTTTCAGGTATATAGTGTTTTTTCTAACATTGCATCTTCTATAATATGTGCAGATTACACAACACTCAGCATTCAAAATGAGTCTTTCAGAGCAGTCTGTGAAGTAATGAACTCTCCTCTGGCAGAGGAAAAGTAAACAGTTCAATTACAGTTGAGATAATAAAAGTCAGATAACAGCCCTCTCCACGACTAATGCTGGGAATACACGTTAAGTTTTTACTTTAGATAGATGGGTTCGATAGATAAATTCCAACCTGTTGGATCTGGTTGATTCTACTTTCGTTTCGATTCTCCTCATTCAAGTGAATGTAATTGATAAGAAAAGATAAGGAATCGAGAGGGGAATCGAGCAGTGAATCGAGAGTAGAATCGATCGAAAGCGAAAACGACGGCAAAAACGAACGCAAAAACGCATCGTGTATTCCCAGCATAACTTAGTCGGAGAGCTTAATAGCTTTTTTGCATAGAGATAACAACTGGAGTTTCTCAACTCTTCCTGTACTGGAAACAATTAGACTGATGTATCTGATCTTAATGTTTTATTTCTTAGCTGTACTACACATACAAATCATAATATCATAATTTTTTTTCGCTTCAGTGTCTCTTTAAATTGCTGAAGACTCTCACAGGTCTGGTTACAGTGTCAACCTGACCAATCTCATGTCTGGGGAAGTACCAAGACATTCCAACCTAATTAGCAATGAACACTTTATCAGAAATGCGTCATGAATGACATTGTTTAGTCTCCATTTCTGGGGCAGCCAACAGACAAGATGGCTGGTGACGTCCATTTTTAATTAACTGCGTCAGAAATTACCTGATCAGAATTTGTAAGCACTCCAAATGACATTAATTCCCACAAGATAAGGTAATTAAGACTTTATAAACAATAATATTGTGATTTAGGTATTCAAAACATAGATAGCGCTTGACGCACGGAAGCCTTAGCCAATCAGAACCTGGGATGCAGGGAAATTCCAGATTAGGCAGCCATATTGCATCCTGCCTGTAATGAAAAATCTGCAACGCCGGATGGATTGCGGAAATATGGTCGCATCCAGTCCGGCAAGCGGACCTTCCAACGCGGGATGCGGAAATTCGTCCGCATCCGCTGCGCACACCCGTCCGAGCACTCTGCTCCAAACTCACCAACATGCTGTTCACCAGGGTTCTGCTATCTTGCCTCTAGGGGGTGCGGCCGCACACCAGACACGCCTTTATACTCTTAGAAAGCGTGTCAGCTGACCTGGAGGTCAGCTGACATTTTAGCCTGCTCTGATTGGTTGCTGCCTGGGGTGGAGACTTCTCTCCCAGGCAGTATATAAGGAAGTGCTTTTCAGTCACACTTTGTCTGTGTTTGCGATACCCTGTGTCAGCACTCAGACCTTAGACTAGATCCCAGGTGTTGAAACCAAGGACTTCACACCTAGACTAGGAGATTATTATTATTGTTATTGATTCTCTGTGTATGATTCTGTGCCTGTCTTGACTTCTCTTCTGCTTCCTGATTCTGTACTCTGCCAGCCCGTACCGTTAACGACTATTGGCTTGGTTCCTGACTATTCTCTCGTCTCACGTCTCTGTACTGTTGCCGCCTGTACTGTTGCCGAACCTCTTTCTGTCTGACCTTGCTCCCTTCAGTGGAACGTCTCCTACTGTTGGGTTATTATCTGAGGCTTGCCTCCCTGAGACGCCGGCCCTAGCAGACCGTTACTGCCAGAGGCCGAGATTCCTCCACTGCCACTTTGGGGGATCTCACACACGGGGTTCCCATTCAGAGGTAACCACACCTCTGAGGAATTGCCGTGTGGTGGATATTTCCACAACTTTGTGAATATTTACTGCTTTGTATATTTTCATGTTGTTCGTGTGTCCACTGCTTTACATCTACCCGCATTATTAGCAATTCCGCAGATTGCTATATAATCGGGTCTATCCTTGTATTATTGGCGATACTGCGGATCCCCAATAATCAAGGTTCGGGGTGTGACACTGGTCTGAGTAGATCATTTCAGGCACTTACCGTGTTAGTGAGCCTTCCGCTGATTTACCATCAGGAAGATACTTACTATTTCACTCTAACATATCTGCATTAGTGGTGATTCTGTATATCACCACTTAATCAGATATTTGTGCCTCTTGCTGACACCAATCGTTACAGAAACACAGACCATAAAGAAGTAAGATGGAGGGGGTGATAAACCAGCTTCAGACTGTAAGGGCAGAGTTAGAACAGCTGAAGATTACTGTAACTGCACAGCAGGCTCAGATTACTCAGTTAAATGAGACTGTCCAAAGGTTGCAATCACCACTTAACGTTCTACCTCCCCCGGCTCTTAGCGAGCCTAAAATGAACATTCCTGAGAAATTTTCAGGCACAAGGTCAGATTTCCAGAATTTCCGTCACAGAGTGCTGTCTTACTTTGAGATGAAACCTGTGTCCTCGGGAACCGAGGCTCAGAAGGTCACTCTTATCAAGACTCTATTGCATGCAGATTCCCAGACGTGGGCTTATGGCTTACCTGATGAGCATCCTGCTCTGTCTTCTGTCCAGGAGTTTTTTAAGGCCATGGCGGTCATCTACGATGATCCAGATAGTGCCGCCACGGCCGAACGTAAGCTCAAAAACCTTAGACAAGGACGCAGTACTGCTGAGGAGTATGCGTCAGAGTTTAGGAAGTGGGCTGTGTCCTCTAGATGGGAGCGATATGCACTCTTGGATAGATACCTAGATGGGTTGTCAGAAGCAGTAACTGACGTGATGGTTAGTCATCCGGAACCCAAAGATCTAGATGAGGCTATTACGCTGTCTATTAAAATAGATAGGCGTCTGAGGTACAACAAGAAGGGCAGGTACCCCATGTACTCTAGGTCTTCTGGGGCCAGTAGCTCGGCAGCAGTTGAGACTGAGGAGCCGATGCAGTTAGGCCACGGGCGCCTCACGGAGGCGGAAAGGTCAAGAAGACGCAGAGAGGGTCTTTGCATGTACTGCGGGGAAAAGGGCCACATTGCACAAAACTGTGGTAGGAAGTCGGGAAACTCCTCGGCTTAGGTGTGGTAGGGGGTACCACCCTAAGCGGAATTGTTTTACCTCCAAAACAAGAGAAAATTTTATTGCCCTGTTCCCTAAATTGGGAAGGGAAGAACTTTCCTACCACAGCATTTGTAGATTCCGGGTCAACAGCTAACTTTTTAGATTTAAGCTTTGCTTTAAGTTTAAATATCCCTGTACTTCCGGTAGGAAGACATTTATATGTTACAGCGATTGATGACACTCCTTTGCAAGGAAAGTCCCCACTGTGTCAGACACCTCCCCTCTCGCTGCAAGTGGGAGCTCTGCACAGGGAGGTCATACAGTTTTTCGTTTTAAAGATGTCTACTTCTACGGTGATACTAGGGTTGCCCTGGTTACGATTACATTCTCCTCAGTTTGATTGGGGGAATGGGCAGTTGACTACTTGGTCGCCTTATTGTACACAACATTGTTTACAGAATGTAGTTTTGTGTTCTACTAAGATTCAAGTGGAAGGAGTACCTCCACAATATCAGGAATATGCTGATGTCTTTTGTCCTAGGGCAGCAGATCAATTACCCCCCCATAGACCTTTTGATTGCCCAATAGATTTGAAACCAGGAACCATGCCACCCAGGGGCCACCTATACAACCTCTCGTCCCCGGAAAAATTGGCCATGGACGAGTACATTCAGGAGAATTTGCAGAAGGGTTTCATCCGCCCTTCAAGATCTCCTGCAGGAGCGGGATTCTTTTTCGTTCAGAAAAAAGATGGTGGTTTGCGCCCCTGTATTGACTACAGGGGTCTAAATAAGATCACGATTAAGAATCGGTATCCACTACCGCTAATCGACGATTTATTTACACAGGTTCCCGGGGCTTCTGTTTTCACTAAGTTGGATCTAAGGGGGGCCTACAATTTGATCCGTATCAGGGAGGAAGATGAATGGAAGACGGCATTCAACACTCCCAAGGGGCATTACGAATACTTGGTGATGCCCTTTGGGTTGTGTAACGCTCCTGCAGTTTTTCAGGAGTTCGTCAACGAGATTTTTAGGGAGGTACTGGGTCGCTTTGTAATCGTCTACTTAGATGATATCTTAATATTTTCTAAAAATATCACGGAACACCGCCAACATGTGAAGTATGTGTTACAAAGACTCAGGGAGAATCAATTGTTTGCGAAATTAGAGAAATGTGTTTTTGAGGTAAAGGAGATTGCCTTTCTTGGTTACATTATCTCTACATCAGGGTTGTCCATGGATCCCAAAAAGGTCTCTGCTGTAAGGGATTGGCCACAACCATCTGGGCTTAAAGCACTACAGAGATTCTTGGGATTCGCAAATTATTATAGAAAATTTATCAAGGGGTTCTCTTCGGTGGTGTCTCCGCTTACTAATTTGACAAAAAAAGGGGCTGATGCCACTCATTGGTCAGAAGAAGCAGTTGTGGCATTTTCCTCTCTGAAAGAGGCATTCTGTTCTGCTCCCATATTACGTCATGTAGATGTTGCTTACCCATTTATAGTGGAGGTGGATGCCTCGGAGGTTGGAGTAGGAGCAGTATTGTCTCAACGGTCAGGACTTCAGGGCAAGCTTCATCCCTGTGCTTTTTTTTCCAGAAAATTCTCTCCTGCCCAGAGAAATTATGATGTTGGAAACAGGGAATTATTAGCCATCAAGCTTGCTTTTGAGGAGTGGCGCCACTGGTTAGAGGGGGCGGAGCATGTAATTACTGTGTACACGGATCATAAAAATTTACAGTACATTGAAAAAGCTAAAAGACTCACCCCCAGACAGGCTAGATGGGCTCTCTTTTTCTGCCGTTTTAATTTTATAATTACATTCACACCAGGGAGTAAGAACGTTAAAGCGGACGCCCTTTCTCGTTGTTTTGAACCTGAAACTGCTCCATCTCCTTCCTCAGAAAGTATTCTGTCGAAAGAGATCATCCTGGCAGCCACTGAGATAGTTGAAGACCTTCCTAGCCTCTTAAGTCCTTTTCAATTAGAAGTGCCAGAAGGGAAACCAAGAGGGGTTCTTTATGTCCCTTGTACTTTACGTCCCAAAGTGCTGCAGTTGTTTCATGGACACAAGAATGCTGGACACCCTGGCATTACCCGAACCCAAGAATTGTTGTGTAGATCTGTCTGGTGGCCATCTCTACAACAAGATTGCAAGGAATTTGTTAAGACCTGTACCGTCTGTGCCAGGAGCAAACCCTCCCGACTGGCTCCAGTTGGAACTTTGCAGTCTCTGCCCTCCCCTCAGGAGCCATGGACACATATTTCCATGGACTTCGTGGGAGAACTTCCAGATTCCAATGGAAAGACTGTCATATGGGTGGTCACAGACAGATTCAGTAAGATGGCCCACTTTGTGCCTTTGAGTGGTTTCCCTACTGCTCAAAAATTAGCAGATCTTTTTATTCAAAATATCTTTAAATTACACGGCATTCCAGAGAATGTTGTCTCAGACAGAGGGGTCCAGTTTGTCTCTAGGTTCTGGCGGGCCTTCTGTAAGGGGATGGGTATGTCGTTGTCCTTTTCATCAGGTTACCATCCACAGACCAACGGCCAGACAGAGAGGACCAATCAATCTTTGGAACAGTTCCTGAGATGTTATGTGGCGGACGCCCAACACCAGTGGGCGGAGTTTCTACCATTTGCTGAGTTCGCACATAACAATCTCAGGAATGAGTCCTCTGGTTATGCGCCTTTTCAAATTGTCAATGGGAAATCTCCCAAATTTTCTCCTTTGCCAGTGTCGACCTCTCCATTCCCTGTCCTGGAGGAGTGGCAGGAATCTTTCAAGAGGATTTGGGCTAATGTCGGAGAAAATTTAAAAAAGGCTTTCATCATACAGAAGAGGCAGGCAGATAAGAGATGGTCTGCGGAGTGGGAGTTTAAACCAGGAGACAGAGTTTGGATATCAACTCGTCATATAGCTCTGAGGCAGCCATCCGCGAAACTGGGGCCCAGGTATATTGGACCATATCCAATTTCCGAAAGGGTTAATCGTGTTACTTACAGAGTCAGGTTACCGCAGTCTCTAAAGGTGGGGAAAGCCTTTCATGTGTCACTCCTGAAACCAGCTGTTCAGGTGGATTCCCCCCCTCCTCACCCGGTCATGGTTGATGGTGAGCCTGAATGGGAGGTTGAGGAGATCTTGGACTCCAGACGAGTTCAGGGTTCAGTGCAGTATTTGGTGCATTGGAGAGGGTACGGTCTAGAGGAAAGATCCTGGGTCAAAGCAGGTGATTTACATGCTGATAAACTTAGGAGACGGTTCCATGAGCTCCATCCTGACAGGCCAGGTGGGACGTGTCCGGAGTCCACGCCTAGAGGGAGGGGTACTGTAATGAAAAATCTGCAACGCCGGATGGATTGCGGAAATATGGTCGCATCCAGTCCGGCAAGCGGACCTTCCAACGCGGGATGCGGAAATTCGTCCGCATCCGCTGCGCACACCCGTCCGAGCACTCTGCTCCAAACTCACCAACATGCTGTTCACCAGGGTTCTGCCATCTTGCCTCTAGGGGGTGCGGCCGCACACCAGACACGCCTTTATACTCTTAGAAAGCGTGTCAGCTGACCTGGAGGTCAGCTGACATTTTAGCCTGCTCTGATTGGTTGCTGCCTGGGGTGGAGACTTCTCTCCCAGGCAGTATATAAGGAAGTGCTTTTCAGTCACACTTTGTCTGTGTTTGCGATACCCTGTGTCAGCACTCAGACCTTAGACTAGATCCCAGGTGTTGAAACCAAGGACTTCACACCTAGACTAGGAGATTATTATTATTGTTATTGATTCTCTGTGTATGATTCTGTGCCTGTCTTGACTTCTCTTCTGCTTCCTGATTCTGTACTCTGCCAGCCCGTACCGTTAACGACTATTGGCTTGGTTCCTGACTATTCTCTCGTCTCACGTCTCTGTACTGTTGCCGCCTGTACTGTTGCCGAACCTCTTTCTGTCTGACCTTGCTCCCTTCAGTGGAACGTCTCCTACTGTTGGGTTATTATCTGAGGCTTGCCTCCCTGAGACGCCGGCCCTAGCAGACCGTTACTGCCAGAGGCCGAGATTCCTCCACTGCCACTTTGGGGGATCTCACACACGGGGTTCCCATTCAGAGGTAACCACACCTCTGAGGAATTGCCGTGTGGTGGATATTTCCACAACTTTGTGAATATTTACTGCTTTGTATATTTTCATGTTGTTCGTGTGTCCACTGCTTTACATCTACCGGCATTATTAGCAATTCCGCAGATTGCTATATAATCGGGTCTATCCTTGTATTATTGGCGATACTGCGGATCCCCAATAATCAAGGTTCGGGGTGTGACACTGGTCTGAGTAGATCATTTCAGGCACTTACCGTGTTAGTGAGCCTTCCGCTGATTTACCATCAGGAAGATACTTACTATTTCACTCTAACATATCTGCATTAGTGGTGATTCTGTATATCACCACTTAATCAGATATTTGTGCCTCTTGCTGACACCAATCGTTACACTGCCCCTATAAAAGTAGGAACTGAAAGCTCATAGTTTGCAGAAGCCCAACAATCTCCTGAGAAGACATATGAGGCAGAAGCTACCCTCCCACTGTCTGCCTTCTGCCCAGCCAGCTTTTGCTGCTGTGCAGCCTGCTGTCCAGCTGGTCTTTGCCAATGGCGTACCTAGGGTACTTGACACCCAGTGCTGATTATCCACAGACACTCCCCCCCCCCCAAAAAAAAAAAAACAGTGACAGCTGTCTAATATGTCTATTGTAGGGATTAGATTGACTCCTGTGAGGGAAGTGACTATGTACTCCGTATAGCGCTGTGGAAGATGTCAGTGCTATATCGATATATAATATAATATGGTAGGACATTAGACTATGACAGTGGTAGGATTAGATTGTGAGCTCCTCTGAGGACTGTCAGTGACATGACTATGTACTTTGTAAAGTGCTGCAGGAGATATCAGTGCTATATAAATTCAATATGGCAGGACATTAGACATCGACTATGGTAAGGATTAGATTGTGAGCTCTTCTGACTGCCCCCAGGACATAAGACATTGACTATGGTAGAGATTCGATTTTGAGCTCCTCTGTCTGCCTCCAGGACATTAGACATTGAGAGCTCCTCTGACTGTCTCCAGTTCAGACAGTGCCTGTCGACAAACTCCCCTTTTGCCTCTTGGCCCGCCCACTCTGCCTGCGTTGTAAGGGAAATGGTGGAATAGCAGCAGCCTGGGGGTACTTGGCGGCATGGTCACGCATGCAGGAGCACGCATATTCCATTGCTTGCCGTGAGTGACAGTGCGCCCACACGAGACCAAGAGAGTGTGTGACGTTACCGCCACTGAGTACTACTGCTGCTGCCACTATTCCACACTGTCCCAGGCGGCCAAGCCGGGCATCCACTCACTACTTGCGGCGGCGGTTCCCAGCATGCAACACAGGAATTTAACTGTGTCATGAACCGACGTGACTGAGGCGGGGCCGAGCAGGGATCTGAGCAAAGCCAATGATGCAGGAGGCGGTGGAGCAGATGGGCCTCTTTTCCACAGACAGTTGATAGGCAGTGAAATGCCTCTCAAACTCACAACTGCTGCCTGTTATCTGCTTGCTGAGCACACAGTTGAACAGTCTGTGGAAAAGAGCCCTTATTGTGCTGGCTGTGGTAGGCTGTAGCTCAGCCTCAGGCAGCAGCTGCATAATTAATTGACTTCCGTGGGCCGAACACGCTGAATCCAGCGCAGGAGACTTGGGCGCAGCCGGCGCCACCATAGGCCGTAATAGGAATTACGGCTATAGCAGCGCACAGGGAGTAACTTCGGCGCCCTCAGAAGACGGAGCTGAAGTTACTTTTAAAACACAATAATTCGGCCGCCAGCAATTGCTGGAAGCTGAATTATTTCATTCCCCACCATCCATGGCAGCCTGGAGGGAGAATAGTATTTAACACGGCCGGGTACTTGTGCAGCAGCAGGATCAGCCATATACTGGCTGTATCCTGCGCCCACGTCTCCTGCGCCGATATCTCTCCTACACCCGTGGGCAGTCCAGACTCCAGCCAGACAGGTACAGTGGGTTGCAAAAGTATTCGGCCCCCTTGAAGTTTTCCACATTTTGTCATATTACTGCCACAAACATGAATCAATTTTATTGGAATTCCACATGAAAGACCAACACAAAGTGGTGTACACGTGAGAAGTGGAGCAAAAATCATACATGATTCCAAACATTTTTTACAAATAAATAACTGCAAAGTGGTGTGTGCGTAATTATTCGGCCCCCTTTGATCTGAGTGCAGTCAGTTGCCTATAGACATTGCCTACATATATGTTAGTACAGGGGTAGGGAACCTATGGCTCGGGAGCCAGATGTGGCTCTTTTGATGGCTACATCTGGCTCACAGACAAATCAGTAGGAGTTGATTCACTAAGCTACACTGTTCAAGAAGTGCAGCTTAGTGTGGCAGCGTAAGTAACATTTTCAGAGTAGTGCACGCTACTGCTGTAATGTGCACCACTAACTTACTCGAGCTAACCCAAAACTAACGGCCGCTCCAACTGTCCCACCCTGGGCCCTGTCAGGTCCAGTGACTTTGTAGGACGAGATCCCTGCACTTTGATTGGCCCAAAAGGCTGCCTGTCACTTGACAGGCAGCCTATTGGGACAAAGTGCGGGGATCGCATCCTACAAAGTGAATCAATCCCCAAGTCAGTTAGCTAACTGTACAAGCTGTTAGTTGGTATTTCTCCTGTCTGGCTCTCGGGGGAAATCGCTGATGTTGCTGAAACCCAAGAGAAGCTGAAGACGCGTCTGACACTTCCACTGTCCTATGGATCAACTGTTTACACATCACCATGGCAACAGGAACAAGAGCCCTCTGCTGCGCATGCGCACTGTCCCAGTTTGAAACATATTGTATGGCTCTCACAGAAATACATTTTAAAATATGTGGTGTTTATGGCTCTCTCAGCTAAAAAGGTTCCTGACCCCTGTGTTAGTATGACAGCGCTCCTCTTCTTATATCCTTACAACCTGAACAATAAAACACAGCTCCTCATAGTGCATTACTGCTGGATTTTCAACATCTGTTAAAACACCCCAAAAGCGCCAGATAAGTGCTCGTTTGTGCTCCACTTTTAGTGCACACTTGCCACCAATCTCCTAGCAAAATGCAGGCTCACCAGATGTACACCACCTCAAAGCCAGGTGGGTCTAGCGCATAAGATAATCCACAACGATCTGATACATTCAAGTATCAAAAACTGTTTAATCCGGATTCCTCAATAAAAACATATACAAAACATAGCATAAAATCTTTTTAAAAGGTTAATTTCCCTGCGCTGAATGCGCACTCACATCATCCACAGATGGTTCTAAGCATATCAGGCTCCTGGGCCAGAGTGTATGGTGATCTGCATTTGTACACTTTGCATTATTGTAAATAAACACATTTATTCTACTCTGTTGTGCAGACGTCAGTATTTCCATTGTGATCTTCTGGTTTTGTTTAAACCAAAACGATTGCCATGCAGAGATCGTGGATCTGCCAGTCTGGTTCCAGTCACGACCACGATCTGCATGGCCAATCGTTACAGAATGACCTAGCCAACCCATATATTGATCACAGAAATATTGCAGATTCATCTATCTGTACAAAGAGTTGGAATTTTGATGATGTGTACTATGTCTTGCTCGCTGAGGATAACCAAAGTTATTCCTTCATGTATTTTGCAGCTTACTCCAGAAAGCAGCTTCAGCAGTTAACCACCCTGGCGTTCTGATTAAATCGCCAGGGTGGCTGCGGGAGGGTTTTTTTTAAATAAAAAAAAAACTATTTCATGCAGCCAACTGAAAGTTGGCTGCATGAAAGCCCACTAGAGGGCGCTCCGGAGGCGATCTTCCGATCGCCTCCGGCGCCCAGAATAAACAAGGAAGGCCGCAATGAGCGGCCTTCCTTGTTTTGCTTATATCGTCGCCATAGCGACGAGCGGAGTGACGTCATCGACGTCAGCCGACGTCCTGACGTCAGCCGCCTCCGATCCAGCCCTTAGCGCTGGCCGGAACTTTTTGTTCCGGCTACGCTGGGCTCAGGCGGCTAGGGGGGCCCTTTTCGCCGCTGCTCGCGGCGAATCGCCGCAGAGCGGCGGCGATCAGGCAGCACACGCGGCTGGCAAAGTGCCGGCTGCGTGTGCTGCTTTTTATTTCGTTAAAATCGGCCCAGCAGGGCCTGAGCGGCAGCCGCTGGCGGTGTTGGACGAGCTGAGCTCGTCCAGACCGCTCAGCTGGTTAATGGAGTTAGTGCAAAACTATGTAAATCAGAAAGTTTTTGTCTGCAGAAGAGGTGCAGGACTTGCTGCATGTCCTTCAATGGTTGCTGAAAAGTAAATTATCCAAGGATAATTTTCTTGATCCTCCATTTAGCCCATCTGATATTTACCGTTTTGACTTCTATTTTGAAAAATGACAGGAAATCTTTCTTTAAGTTCTACTCCAAGAAAGACAAAAATATTATGCAAGCTTGTGTTCAATCCCTTCAATCATTAATTGATTTAAGAGTATGCAAATTTGAAAAAACCTCATTGTTAATGTCTGCCTGGGAAGAGATGTTAATTTCCCAATGCAAACCTTGTTCTGTGATAGTGTTGGGCGAACATCTAGATGTTCGGGTTCGGGCCGAACAGGCCGAACATGTCCGCGATGTTCGGGTGTTCGACCCGAACTCCGAACATAATGGAAGTCAATGGGGACCCGAACTTTTGTGGTTTGTAAAGCCTCCTTACATGCTACATACCCCAAATTTACAGGGTATGTGCACCTTGGGAGTGGGTACAAGAGGAAAAAAAAATTTAGCAAAAAGAGCTTATAGTTTTTGAGAAAATCGATTTTAAAGTTTCAAAGGGAAAACTGTCTTTTAAATGCGGGAAATGTCTGTTTTCTTTGCACAGGTAACATGCTTTTTGTCGGCATGCAGTCATAAATGTAATACATATAAGAGGTTCCAGGAAAAGGGACCGGTAATGCTAACCCAGCAGCAGCACACGTGATGGAACAGGAGGAGGGTGGCGCAGGAGGAGAAGGCCACGCTTTGAGACACAACAACCCAGGCCTTGCATGAGGACAAGAAGCGTGCGGATAGCATGCTTTGTACCACCATGCAGTCATAAATGTAATAAAGATAAGTGGTTCAATAAACAGGGACCACGCGGCAACGCTAACCCAGCAGCAGCACACGTGATGGAACAGGAGGAGGCGCAGGAGGAGAAGGCCACGCTTTGTGAGACACAACAACCCAGGCCTTGCATGAGGACAAAAAGCGTGCGGAGAGCATGCTTTGTACCGCCATGTAGTCATAAATGTAATAAAGATAAGAGGTTCAATAAACAGGGACCACGCGGCAACGCTAACCCAGCAGCAGCAGCAGCAGCAGCACACGTGATGGAACAGGAGGAGGCGCAGGAGGAGAAGGCCACGCTTTGTGAGACACAACAACCCAGGCCTTGCATGAGGACAAAAAGCGTGCGGATAGCATGCTTTGTACCGCCATGTAGTCATAAATGTAATAAAGATAAGAGGTTCCATAAACAGGGACCGGCAACGGTAACCCAGCAGCAGCAGCAGCAGCAGCAGCACACGTGATGGAACAGGAGGAGGCGCAGGAGGAGAAGGCCACGCTTTGTGAGACACAACAACCCAGGCCTTGCATGAGGACAAAAAGCGTGCGGATAGCATGCTTTGTACCGCCATGTAGTCATAAATGTAATAAAGATAAGAGGTTCCATAAACAGGGACCGGCAACGGTAACCCAGCAGCAGCAGCAGCAGCAGCAGCACACGTGATGGAACAGGAGGAGGCGCAGGAGGAGAAGGCCACGCTTTGTGAGACACAACAACCCAGGCCTTGCATGAGGACAAAAAGCGTGCGGATAGCATGCTTTGTACCGCCATGTAGTCATAAATGTAATAAAGATAAGAGGTTCAATAAACAGGGACCACGCGGCAACGCTAACCCAGCAGCAGCAGCAGCAGCAGCACACGTGATGGAACAGGAGGAGGCGCAGGAGGAGAAGGCCACGCTTTGTGAGACACAACAACCCAGGCCTTGCATGAGGACAAAAAGCGTGCGGATAGCATGCTTTGTACCGCCATGTAGTCATAAATGTAATAAAGATAAGAGGTTCCATAAACAGGGACCGGCAACGGTAACCCAGCAGCAGCAGCAGCAGCAGCAGCACACGTGATGGAACAGGAGGAGGCGCAGGAGGAGAAGGCCACGCTTTGTGAGACACAACAACCCAGGCCTTGCATGAGGACAAAAAGCGTGCGGATAGCATGCTTTGTACCGCCATGTAGTCATAAATGTAATAAAGATAAGAGGTTCCATAAACAGGGACCGGCAACGGTAACCCAGCAGCAGCAGCAGCAGCAGCAGCACACGTGATGGAACAGGAGGAGGCGCAGGA
Source organism: Hyperolius riggenbachi (assembly GCF_040937935.1). Lineage (NCBI taxonomy): Eukaryota > Metazoa > Chordata > Amphibia > Anura > Hyperoliidae > Hyperolius > Hyperolius riggenbachi. The sequence goes on along the minus strand of NC_090647.1, from coordinate 399,798,924 downwards.
GGAGAAGGCCACGCTTTGTGAGACACAACAACCCAGGCCTTGCATGAGGACAAAAAGCGTGCGGATATAGCAGCAATGCTTTTTGCCGCCATGCAGTCATAAATGTAATACAGATGAGAGGTTCAATAAACAGGGACCGGAAACGCTAAACCATCCCAGATGTTCATCGGTCATGTTACTTGGTTGGGGTCCAGGAGTGTTGCGTAGTCGTTTCCAATCCAGGATTGATTCATTTTAATTTGAGTCAGACGGTCTGCATTTTCTGTGGAGAGGCGGATACGCCGATCTGTGATGATGCCTCCGGCAGCACTGAAACAGCGTTCCGACATAACGCTGGCTGCCGGGCAAGCCAGCACCTCTATTGCGTACATTGCCAGTTCGTGCCAGGTGTCTAGCTTCATGCCCGGTTTCAGGTCCAGCGGTGCCAGCCACAAATCCGTCTGTTCCTTTATTCCCCTCCAAATTTCCTCCCCTGTGTGCTGCTTATCCCCAAGGCAGATCAGCTTCAGCAACGCTTGCTGACGCATGCCAACAGCTGTGCTGCACTGCTTCCACGATCCTACTGCTGCTGGTGCTGGGTTAGCGTTTCCGGATGAGGTACAGCTTTGAGATGCGTTGGAGGAGAAGGAGTCAGAGAGGTAGGTGCTGCTGTTGTTATCCAGTGGGAGGGACGGCGGTGCAGCTGTTTGCGGCGTGGGCAACACCCGCGCCGTAGCAGGTGAGGAATCACTGCCAGGCTCCACAAGGTTCACCCAGTGCGCGGTAAGGGAGATGTATCGACCCTGGCCGAACGCACTTGTCCAGGTGTCAGTGGTGAGGTGAACCTTGCAGGCAACGGCATTCTTCAAGCTTCGGGTTATTTAGCTGACCACGTGCTCATGCAACTCAGGCACTGCAGAGCGCGCAAAGTGGTAGCGGCTGGGAACCACGTAACGTGGGATGGCCACTGACATCATGCCCTTGAAGCTGTTTGTCTCCACCACTCGATATGGCAGCATTTCGCAGGCCAGAAGCTTGGCTATGCTGGCTGGCTGTTACTGCCACGGCCCGCGGGTCATTTGCTGGCAATTTCCTCTTGTGCTCAAACATCTCAGAGACAGACAACTCAACCGTAGCACTGCACACCGAAGGGCTGTTGGTTGTTGTGTTTGATGAACACTGGGAGACCTCAAGAGCACTAGTCCGGAAAGTGACAGTGTCAGCATCGTCTGATGTTTGTGAATGTTGTGAACCACGCAATGGCTGGGCTACTGCTGCTGCTGAGGCGGGTCTGGTGGTGAGTCTGGTGAACCCAAGGGAGGCAGTGTTGCTGGTGGTACGGTGGTACCCTGTCCTGCCGCGTTTGCCCACAGAGTGGGATGTTTGGATAGAATGTGGCGGCTCATGCTGGTGGTGGAGAGGTTGTTAATACTTTTCCCCCTGCTCAGGCGGGTCTTGCACACCTTGCAAATCGCCATGGTAACATCCTCAGTGCAGTCTTCAAAGAAAGCCCAGACTTTAACTGGCTGAGGACTCGGACCTCGTGCGTGATGTGCTGGTGCTGCTTAACCCACTGCTGGACGCTTGAGAGGTCATCCAAGTAATTATCTGGTCCTGTTCTTTTGGATCTGTGAGGGTTGTTGTCCTGGACAACATGGGCAGTATTGAGTGGGTTTTCTTGGGTGCTCCCCTGTGGCCTGTACGTGAACCGTCAGGGGAAACACCTCTTCCCTTGCCCCTCCCTCTTTCACCGGATTTCTTCCTCATTTCACTTAAAGTACACGCTGACTGGCAGCAGTACAGTGGCAGTACAGAAATGCTATACAGTGGTGGGTGAGCGGTGTACCACTATTGTCAGCAGTGACACAGAGCACAATGCTATACAGTGGCGGGTGAGCGGTGTACTACTGTTCCCAGCAGAATCAGAGTGGCAGTAAACAATGGTATATAGTCTGGCTGAGCGGTGTACACAGAGTGTCAGTAAACAATGGTATATAGTCTGGCTGAGCGGTGTACACACAATGCTATATAGTCTGCTATATAGTGTCAGTAAACAATGGTATATAGTCTGGCTGAGCGAGCGGTGTACTACTGTTCCCAGCAGAATCAGAGTGGCAGTAAACAATGGTATATAGTCTGGCTGAGCGGTGTACACAGAGTGTCAGTAAACAATGGTATATAGTCTGGCTGAGCGGTGTACACACAATGCTATATAGTCTGCTATATAGTGTCAGTAAACAATGGTATATAGTCTGGCTGAACGAGCGGTGTACTACTGTTCCCAGCAGACACAGAACAGTACACAGAATGCTATATAGTGTGGCTGAACGAGCGGTGTACCACTGTTCCCAGCAGACACAGAACAGTACACAGAATGCTATATAGTGTGGCTGAACGAGCGGTGTACCACTGTTCCCAGCAGACACAGAACAGTACACAGAATGCTATATAGTGTGGCTGAACGAGCGGTGTACTACTGTTCCCAGCAGACACAGAACAGTACACAGAATGCTATATAGTGTGGCTGAACGAGCGGTGTACCACTGTTCCCAGCAGACACAGAACAGTACACAGAATGCTATATAGTGTGGCTGAACGAGCGGTGTACCACTGTTCCCAGCAGACACAGAACAGTACACAGAATGCTATATAGTGTGGCTGAACGAGCGGTGTACTACTGTTCCCAGCAGACACAGAACAGTACACAGAATGCTATATAGTGTGGCTGAACGAGCGGTGTACCACTGTTCCCAGCAGACACAGAACAGTACACAGAATGCTATATAGTGTGGCTGAACGAGCGGTGTACTACTGTTCCCAGCAGACACAGAACAGTACACAGAATGCTATATAGTGTGGCTGAACGAGCGGTGTACTACTGTTCCCAGCAGACACAGAACAGTACACAGAATGCTATATAGTGTGGCTGAACGAGCGGTGTACTACTGTTCCCAGCAGCGACACACAATGACTGGGGGGGACCCTGGCTAGCGTGGCTGGAGCGCGAACTACCCTGCCTGCCTACCCAAAGCTAAACCCACAGACAAATGGCGGAGATATGACGTGGTTCGGGTATTTATTTACCCGAACCACGTGACAGTTCGGCCAATCAGAGCGCGTTCGGGTCCGAACCACGTGACCCGTTCGGCCAATCACAGCGCTAGCCGAACGTTCGGGGAACGTTCGGCCATGCGCTCTTAGTTCGGCCATATGGCCGAACGGTTTGGCCGAGCACCGTCAGGTGTTCGGCCGAACTCGAACATCACCCGAACAGGGTGATGTTCTGCAGAACCCGAACAGTGGCGAACACTGTTCGCCCAACACTATTCTGTGACAGCAAAGAATCATATACAGATTGGTAGAATTGGTTAGAATCCAGTCCAGTCTTGCTTCTGTTTCTGATGTAGTTCAGTCAAGTTCTATTAATAGACAAATAAATTCTCGGCCAGTTAGGAACCAATCTCGTTTAGAGCCTGTCTTTTGTGCAGATGATATTAACTATCTATTCAATCATTTAAAGAAGGATAGGAAAAGTTTTCTAAACCACTATTCTAAAATGGAAAGTTCTTGTCTGCTGAAATATGTGCATGCTGTGGAAAGGATGAGTGGTTACAAATTGTGTCCGCAAAAAGCCGACTCTGCTCTGATCCAAGTTTGGAAGGAAATCTTGTCATTTGATTCAAGTGCAGATCAGGGGTGCAGCTAAGGTTTTTGTGGCCCCAAGCGGACTGTAGTAAGTGGCCCTATCCGGCGAAAAATGGGTGTGGCTATCCTGCATAAGTGGGCGTGGCCATGACATGTGGGTGGAGCGAGAGGGTGGATTTGGGCGGGGCTGTTTGCGGGGAAAAATGGACGTGGGGGCGATTGAGGCGCGCGTAGCGCTGAAAAATGGGCGTGGCCATGACATTGTATGGGCGGAGCTTAACCGTAGCACAGCAAATATAGCCAACTATGACCATTAAATAATAAATGCAGCAACAGTTACCCCAGACACCAGAAAATAAAAACGCAATTTGTGCAACATTTCAACAGAAATCAAACGCAATTTGGGCCACATTTCAGCAGAAATCAAACGCAATTAGGGCACATTTTCAGCAGCAATCAAACGCAATTAGGGCACATTCTCAGAAGAAATCGAACGCAATTAGGGCACATTTTCAGCAGAAATCAAACGCAATTAGGGCACATTTTCAGCAGAAATCGAACGCAATTAGGGCACATTTTCAGCAGAAATCAAACGCAATTAGGGCCACATTTTCAACAGAAATCAAACGCAATTAGGGCCACATTTTCAGCAGAAATCGAACGCAATTAGGGCCACATTTTCAGCAGAAATCGAACGCAATTAGGGCACAGTTCAGCAGAAATCAAACGCAATTAGGGCACAGTTCAGCAGAAATCAAACGCAATTAGGGCCACATTTTCAGCAGAAATCAAATGCAATTAGGGCACAGTTCAGCAGAAATCAAATGCAATTAGGGCACATTTTCAGCAGATAAGGGCTGCAAAAAGAAAAGAATTTACTCACCTGGCACTGGCTGGCAGAAGTCTTCTCTCTCCGTCTCCTCTCCTGGCCGGTGGCCGGCTCCTCAGGCGCGCAGTTCCCACGGAGCTCCCTCCCTCCTCCAATCTCCCGCGCTGATTAAATGCAGGGGGGCTACGGGAAGATGGCCACCCAAAGCCCTGTACTGGAGGCATAAATATTCTCCAGAGCAGGGCTTCGGCGGCGGCCATCTTCCCGTAGCCCTGCTGCCCAGCTCTGCCAGCCCCGCGGGGCTGCGGGAAAGCAGTGACGTCACGCCAACGTCACTGAGCCGCCGAGGCCCCTACGATCTTGAGGCCCCAAGTGGCCGCTTGGTTTGCTTTATGCCTCGCGGCACCCCTGGTGCAGATGCAGGCATGCATGTGATTGAGGAATCAAATGAGTGGAGAGATTGCAGCAATCGAGTCAGTTTTGATTTTACTGCAGAAGAGATCAATGCTTATTATGGCTATTTGAAGAATGATAGGGAAGAGTTTGTCATTCGCAACAAAATGAGGAGTTTATTAGGAATTGTATCTGTGGAGTAAGATCTCTGATGGTTAATGCCTTGTGTGAGAATGAATCTGCCTCTACTTTGATTGCCATCTGGCAAGAAATTCTTTCCTCTAAATTTCAATCTCATTTTCTCTCTGATAACCCTTATGTCCAGAGTTCACAACCTGCATGTCAGTTTCACAACCTGCATGTCAGTTATCTGTACAAACTCCATTGCAAACTGCAGTCAGAACCACACCTTGGTCCTAGCAAAAAATCATTAGAAAATAAGTCATCATCCAAAAAGAAAAAGAAATTCTTTCCTACCAACTCCATTCAGCATGTGCAGCCTCCAGCCGATTCCAGTCGGGTGCAGCCTCCAGCCGATTCCAGTCGGGTGCAGCCTCCAGCCGATTCCAGTCGGGTGCAGACTCCAGTTGATTTGTGTCCTCAGCAATCTCCAGTCAGTCCTGAGGCCTGCAGAGCCCCAGCATGTTCATCCTGCAGTATCCAGTCCTGCAATCCAGCCTGCAGAACTTTGCTCCTTGCCTGTAGAACTTTGCTCCCAGTCCGCACAGGCTCAGTTCACACAGTTTCAGTGCCAGCCCGCACAGACTGTATTGGGATCTCAGCCAACGGTCCAGCCAAGCGCTCAGCCAACGGCCCAGCCAAGTGCTCAACCAAAGGTCCAGATCCATGAGGTTACACAGTCTGCTGTCCTGTCTGAAACTACTGAGCCTGCTGCCCTGTCTAAAGCGTCCCAACCTGTTAACTTGCCTAAAGTTATCCGTCTTCTGTTTTGCCTGAGGTTATGCAAGCTGCTGCCCAGCCTTCACAGACTTTAGTTGCTGCTGTTCCTGTAGGTGCCAAGTCTGTTGATGTTCCTGCTCCTAATGGTGCTCAGACTGATGTTCCTGATGGTGCCCGGCCTGCTACTGTTCTTGCTTCTCTTGGTAGTGCCTGGTCTGCTGGACTACTTGAGGGCACCCAGTTTACTATCCAGCCTGTTGCTACCCTGTCTGAGACTATTCAGTCTGTTGCTAATCTGCAGGGGCATATCAATGGAGGTCGCAGAGGTCACTCTCGCGACCGGGCCCGCCGCCTGAAGCCTTGAGGGGGGGGGGCCCGGCCGCTGGGCCCCCCTCCCTTTTTGCATAATGTAAAGTATTTGCGAGGACGAGGAGTGTGGGTGCTGCCTTACTAATTGCGGTGGCCGCCGGCTCCGGCAGACGATTCTCATCTCTCCACTCTCTCCCTCGGCTGGCTCCGCCTCCCTCCTCCCCAGCGTCAGCAGCAGACAGCACAGTCATTAGCGGCGGAGCCAGGCGAGTCTGGCTAGATGAGTCATGTCACTGTCTGTGACTATGACGTCACTCGCTCTCTCCCCCCTGGTGCTGGCTGGCCTCTAGCCTACCTCAATCTATTACTGCGGTGTGCAGTGTGCAGTGGAAGAAGTGTTTGCCGCCCACCCACGTACCTGGCTGAAACAGTTTCTGCCTGCTGCTGCGGCTGCCATAGTGTGGTTTGTGGAGGACTGTCAGACTTGGTTGGTCGGTGAGTAGTTGTTGGCTAAGTTGCCATAAATGCCTTTTTTTAACTGCTTTATCCTTTATGCTTTGTTTGTTGTGCGCCAAAAAACAGTGACTAGTGGGCCCTCTAAAATAGGGGTGTAGAGCCTGGGCTATGACCTATCCTGAACTTGTGCTGGAGGGACCCCCCGTCTTCCAGGTGGCTGTGGCGGCCGGCGGGTACTTGCACGGATGCAGCGGCACACCAGAGTCTCGTTGCAATGCAGATGTGGTAAATGCTACTCTAGTGTGTCGTGTGAGTACCTGCCACAGTCGCCTGGAACACATGGGCCCCTCCAGCACACAGGCGCGCCCATGAGCCCTATGCCCCTGCTGCATGGGGCCCAGGGAGTAGAACCGTTATTGTGTGTGTGTGTGTGTGTGTGTGTGTCAGGGTGCGTGTGTATTTTGTGTGTGTATGTATCAGAGTGCGTGTGTATTTTGCGTGTGTATGTATCAGGGTGTGTGCGTGCGTGTATCAGGGTGTGTGTACAATGTGTGTGTGAAACACATGGGCCCCTCCAGCACACAGGTGCACCCATGAGCCCTATGCCCCTGCTGCATGGGGCCCAGGGAGTAGAACCGCTATTTAGTGTATGTGTGTATGTATGTATCAGGGTGCATGTGTATGTATCAGGGTGTGTGCGTGTATCAGGGTGTGTGCGTGTATCAGGATGTGTGCGTGTATCAGGGTGTGTGTGTACAATGTGTGTGTGAAACACATGGGCCCCACCAGCACACAGGCGCGCCCATGAGCCCTATGCCCCTGCTGCATGGGGCCCAGGGAGTAGAACCACTAGTGTGTGTGTGTGTGTGTATCAGGGTGCGTGTGTACAATGTGTGTGTATGTATCAAGGTGTGTGTGTGTGCGTGCATGTATCAGGGTGTGTGTGTGTGTGTGTGTGTGTGTGTACGTGGTATGATCTTTTGGCATCCCCACTACTACTTGCTAATCATTTAAATTAAACAATGTTGCCCACCGTTGAGCGGTTAACGTACCCATGCCTTAGCCGATGCGCTCCATTTGCGGGTTGAAGGAGAAAACTTAGGAATTACATGGAACGTGAGTGGAGCGCATCAGCTAAGGCAGCGACATGGGTAAGTTAACCCCCCTTCTGCCACGGACACTCCAGTATTGGGGGTTCCAAAAGTTAGATAGAGCCAGCTAGCGTCTCCCCAGGTCTCTCCTTCAGGTTTGTTCCTGATTTCCCCCAGTTAGTAGTTTGCCCAGGGACTTAGAGCCGGCTTGCGGATCCCCCAGGTTTGACACTCATCTTCCCAGTGAATAGTGGTCCCCTTGTGCCACTGCAGCGTATTTGCAGTGAAGCAAACCTACCTGTGTGGCCGGCAAGCTCCTCCATCAGCCTGTGTACTTTCACCTTCATCCTTGTGGGCGCCTCTTCTCTGTGATCACCGCAGCATGTTATGTAAAGAGGCACCTGCGAGGGTGAAGGCAGAAGCACATAGGCAGACAGAGGAGTGTGCAGGCCAGACAGGTGAATTTACTCCCATATGAATACTCTGCAGGGACAGCAAAGACCACTAGGAAGGCGGTTGTCAGACATGGTAGGTCCGCCAGCTGACTCTGGATCCCTGGGGGAACACCCATTATAGTAAACTCAGATATAGTAAACATTTGGGTATTATAAACTATATGTCCGGTTCTAGTCAATTGCCATTTTTTTTTTTTTTTATTTAAAGGGGTCATCAGGCTTTGCTCAAAGGACTTACGAGGTCAGATTGAAAAAAAAGTTATGTACCTGAATCTTCGAGCAGACATCAGTACACATCCCCACTGGCCTCCTTGTCCGTTTTTCTGCTGCCATTATCTAGATCTAGATTACATTGAGACAGACGACCGCTGCCAGGGTCGCCTTATCTGTGTCTCTGCATATCGCCGCTTTAATTGAGTCCTGCGCAGCCTCCCTGCGCAGGCAGAGGAAAGATTACATGTCTCCGACGGAGACAGTGCTGTACAGAGTATATTGTCACAAACTGTCCCTCAGAGGGGCTCACAATCTTATCCCTACCAGAGTCCTATGTCTATGTATGAATCATGTAGTGTATGTATCGTAGTCTAGGGCCAATTTTGGGGGAAGCCAATTAACTTATCTGTATGTTTTTGGAAGTGGGAGGAAGCCGGAGTGCCCAGAGGAAACCCACACAAAGGGAGAACATACAAACTCCTAGCAGATAGTGCCCTGGATGGCGTTCAAACTGGGGACACTGCAAGACGAGAGCGCTAATCATTACGCCTCCGTGGTGGCCATAAGGGACCAATGCCTGGTATAGTAAACCTTGATGTAAAACTTCTGTTCTAGTAAACCTGATTTCTGGCCTCTTCAGTATTCTGAAGCATTTGTCATTCATCAGTCAGAAATGCATAAGCCATGGTAGGTGAGTAGCCTGGCTGGCAGCCACTTGTAGCCTGCTCGCTGTCTGCACACTACTCTGGGCCTGCGTGGATTACCTCAGAAGCACCAGCTAATGTGATCTATGCTTCCTGTGGAAGTTGCGGCCTGATTACTGAGGGAATTGTCTGTCATCTGTTACTTGTTTGTGCATGGCTGCAACGCTACAGCAGGCTGCACAGACATGTGGACAGAGGAGCATACTATCAGTACTGTACCTGCAGATTAACTGGTGAGACCTATACTTCCTCTGAAAGCTGTTGCATGATTATTGCGTACAACTCCCTGCATACAGAGCACTCTGCATTTTTATCTAGCTTAGGCACTTTCGGCTTTATTCACAAAAGGGTGCTATGAAATATCACGCGTGCTATTTATTAGCACGCGTGTTATTTTGCGCGCTATCGCTCGCGTTGTAACACATCGCATTATATAACGTTATAGCGTGCAATGCATTACAACACGACTCGAGCATTAGCGTGCAAAATAGCACGCATGCTAATAAATAGCACGTGTGATATTTCATATAAATAGCACGTGTGATATTTCATAGATAGCACCCTTTTGTGAATCAAGCCCTGTCTGTGATCGCTTGCTGAAGCATTGACAGGAAAAAAATGACTCCCAATTATTGACTGAATAAATATACAGTACCATAGTATACTTTGTGCTTGAGTATGTCAATTTATGATATAATAAGCCAGTAAGCCACTTTACCCATTCTTTTTGAGTTTACTATAAAGGGATTCTACTGTAAAGCATTTCTCTGACCTGCTCACATGCGGGGAAACACTGCATAATTGGATTCAGTGGAAAGGGGCCATAAGTCTTTATGTGGGGCACCAGGCTACCTAACTGTGTTGTATGGGGGCACACTGCTAACCAATTCAGATGTCTGGAGGTACTGTGGTATTTATTTAAAGGTGGGACACACTGATGTTTACTTCTGTTATCTTGGGTGTACATGTCTGCTTAAAGGGAACCCAAACTGAGAAGGATATGGCTTTTTCCTTGTAAAATAATACCAGTTGCCTGACTCCCCTGCTGATCCTGTGTCTCTAATACGTTTAGCCCTAGCCCCTCAACAAGCATGCAGATCAGGTGCTCTGACTGAAGTCAAACTGGATTAGCTGCATGCTTGTTTCAGGTGTGTGTGATTCAGCCACTACTGCAGCCAAAGAGATCAGCAGGGCTGACAAGCAACTAGTAAGTTTTAAAAGGAAACATTTATATCCCTCTCAGTTAAGGTTCCCTTTAACTGGCAGTGGCATCTCGGTTCATTATATTATAGTATACAGTATATTATATTCATGTGCGTATACAAATATTATGCATCTTCTATTTTATTTTATTATGCACTGGAAGCCTCTCCTACCCACATTTGTGTAAAATTTGTTTTTCATAGTTTCAAATTTGTTGTATGGTGGAATGGTGCTTAAAATTATTACATGCTAATTATGCTATTGGTGACATATTGCTGTGTATAGTCAGAATTGCTAATATTGTGTAAGATGCATTACTTAAAGGACTTCGATGGAGATTATTATAATCTAGGTTTACTCACCTGGGACTTCTTCCAGCCCCTAGCAGCCGTCGTAGTCCCTTGCCGCAATCGGGGTCCTCCTCTGTGTCCCGCTGGCCACCAGTAATCAGCGACCCAACGGCAGGTCAGCTCTTCTGTGACTGACTCTTCTTCTCAGGCACAGTACACGCTAGATCATGTGGATGCACAGACCGATCAATATAGATGCCCAGTGGGACACCGAGGAGGACCGGGGCTGCGACGAGGGACTGAGACGGCTGCTAGGGGCTGGAAGGAGCCCCAGGTGAATAAACATAGATTCTAATAGTCACTTCGAAAGTAATTTAAGTGGTTTGTGTAATGCACAATTGTGTGTTGTGCATGTCAATTTTGCTGACCTTTTGTGAATACACCTCAATGCCTGACTTTGTATTATTTCGGCATTCAGGCAAAGGTTTGAATTTGGTAATTGGGGGATATGATGTCTTTTTATACTGGGAATATGGGTTGATTTGATATTTTTGGTGGGATACCTGCTCTTGTTATATACAAGACAAAATGCCTGCGCTTGAAGTGAGGGGCATGATGGTTGCACTTGTTATATGTGAGTCAAGTAATGGTTTTTAGTATGGCTTCGATTACTCTTACTATTGTTGTTGTTTGAAGTGTACCTGAGATGAGCAAAAGAAAACATTTATACATACCTGAGACTTCATCCAGGCCCTGTTAGGCTGATCACTCTTGCGCCGCCCTCCTCTGCTGCCTGGATCCTCCACTAGACAGCCATCGGTGCAGTCCAGCCGGCTCACTCCCATGGCCTGGAGTGTTTTGTGCCTACTCTCCCAATGATGGGGTGCACGTGGCCAGTCCGCCCATGCTCAGTATGCTCCTACTGGTAGAATAACTGGGCTGCCTAGCAGAGGATCCAGGTGGCCTGTGAAGATGGCAAGGAACCAGTCAGCCTGTAGGGGGCTGGAGGAAACCCTAGTTGCGTATAATTTTTTTTCTTTAATGGAGTTAGGCTTTTTATGCTCTCCCCCCCCCCCCCCCTTGATCTACTGACCCATGGGCTCCTGCAGCTGGTTCCCAGCTCCACTCGCAGCCCGAGGCCTGGAGTCCCCGCTGGTACTGAGGACTACTGTGCCTGTGCAGTACACCGCGGGCAACGTGGGCGTGATTGACGGCGTCGCTCGTGCATGCGCAGTGCAAGGCCAACCCCGAGGTCGGTCTCAGTACTGGCGAGTGGAGCTGCGTCGTGGGACATGTTGCTGGGTACGGGCTGCAGGAACCCACGGGTAAGTAGATTGTGGGGGAGCATAAAAAGCCTGATAACTCCTTATTCTACCTTTTTTTTTTTTTTTTTTTTTTGAGTCCTTGATTTCCTAATTTTTTGCCTTATCAGCATGATGGAAGCACACCTAGGCTGTTTTTTTTTTGTTTTTTTGGGGGGTGATGCTTATGTTAGCTATGAATGTGCCAGGTGGTCTGTGCTTACAAGTTGCTGATATGTACATCTGACCATGATTGTAGTAGTTTGAAACAATGCAAAGGAGGATGCTTGATTACTGAAAAATTCTCATAGATTTTAGGCATTTCACCATGGCATCTTTTGCGTGTACTTTGTAGTGCAATAAAAAATTTTTTGAGCTAGTGAGTAGATGTCATTGAAAAGTCAAAATGATTGAACAGCCAAATGCATATCTCTGTGTCATTGGAGATACTTAAACTGTATTACCTGTTTTGCCTGCAGGGTTTGTGGGCAAAAATCTTGTCTGGTCTCTCACCATTGTTAAAATGACTGCATGTACACAGCTATATAAGGTATTGTCTAGTTTGAAAAGTTTTTGACAGTCCCTAGACTCCAAAAGGACTGCTTGCAGACAGTCCCTAGACTCCATAAGGGCTGTTTGCAGAACTTGTGTGAGAGATTGGCAGGGACAGGGAGGGTGCCACTGACCACCAAAACAATTGTCACGCTGTGCCTCAAGCGTCCTTATTGTATTTCTGCATTGGCACCCCACGTGACTACCAGCATATAGCACGTGGAGCACATGTGTAATGTAATTTGGGCTTGGGCTGCCGTGAAAACGGGCCTCTAGTTTGTGTTCTCCCTTCAGGCCAAAAGGTCCCAGTCCTCCCCTGCTCTACATGTCTGCAGTTTGTCCACCCCTGTCTCCGGGCACTGTGGACTGATTAAACCCAAATTTAATTTTAACTATCTGTTATAAAACATATTTTTCTAATGAAAAAATTTCAATTAATTTTTTTTATATTTTACTTTGTCTAGGATAATCTTGCCGATAAACTGAATTGGTGCAGCAAAATGTCAGGCTATGTACACCAAAGTGGTTTTCAAAAGAGAAAAAGAAAAAGGATAGCTGAAGAACAGTCTCAAAAACTTCCCAAAATAAGCAGTTTTTTTGTGAGTGCAGGTGCAACCACTTCCAAAGCTGTGGATGCTGAAGCTGAAGGAAATCTAGAAGGCACAGAGGTGCAGAGTAGTTCAGCTGTACATGAGAGCAGCCAGTCTTCTTGTCCAGTGATGGTAGTTACTGACACTGTAACTGAACAACATGAAGTAGGCAGCAGAGAACCTAGTTGTACTGGTGGCAGTAAGAGTATCCTCTCTACTGATCCTCTTTCACTGTTTAGTGACCCCAAAGAAGCAGCCATTTCATTACCCAGCTCAGAAGAGAATGAGCCTCTAACTGGTTTTACGGCTTCTGCTATCCAGCAGCCAACTGGTAGTGCAGACATTGTTCCTTTTTCTGTAGAGCACCTTATTGGAGAACAGTTTGTTACAGACAGAGGTCACTACCCTATTAATATTACAGACCCAAACTTTAAAAAATTAATTCTGGCAAATGGTCCATGCAGACCTAAAGGACCATTCCCAAGAGACTCTGACCAAAATGCTCGCTGTTTTACAAAAAATTATTATCACAGGGTTACAAAGGCGGGTCATAAAATACCAATAATGTGGCTGTGCTATTCCCCAAAATTAAATGCTGCATACTGTGAGCCATGCTGGTTATTTGGAGCCCGAAGAAAGCAGGGATTTGAACCTGCATGGGCCAAGGGCATACAAAAGTGGCAGAGGCTTTCAGCCAGAATGCAAATCCATAAGGTTTCCCATGCTCACATTGATGCATGTATTGTATATGACCGGTGGAGGAAAAATAAAACCATTGATGCAGAGAATGAAAAGGCAATTTTGAAGAAAAAATTTTTTGGCAGACAGGTCATGCACAGAATGACACTAACAATGGCAATGGGTAATCTAGCCTTTCGTGGCCACAGGGAACAAGTAGGAGAGAGCAATAATGGCAATTTTCTTGCCATCATTGAATTGCTGGCACAATATGACCATGTTTTGAGAGACCTTCTCCAATTACCGCAGGGCACGGTCCGATACTTGAGTCCAACTATACAAAATTAAGTTATTAATATGCTGGCAAAACAGATCGAAAGTGAAATTGTTTCAGATATAAAATTGTCACAATTTTACTCCATCATTATGGATACCATTCAAGATATATCTAAAACAGACCAGTTGAGCCAAGTTTATCGCTATGTCACTGTTACAAGGGATGAGTCCCTTAGGGCTACAGATGTTACTATAAATGAGGTGTTTCTGGGTTTCAATGCAGTTGAAGACCAAAGTGCTGCGGGTCTTGAGAAAGATATAATCCAAAGCATTGAAGAAAAGGGTCTGGAGCTTACTAAGTGTCGTGGGCAAGGCTATGACAGAGCAGCTACAATGAGTGGTGTGTGTATACAGGTGTCCAATCTCGTATATTACGAAAATAACCAACTGCCTTATATGTGCACTGTGCTGCTCATAATGTTAATTTAGTGCTACAAGATGCTGTTGCTGGCATTCCTGAGGTGTCAAGATTTTAAGATGTGACACAAGCTCTGTATGTTTTTTTTGGTGAAAGTACTAAACGTTGGAATATACTTTCAACTTTTACTACCGAGAGCACGCTGACACTCAAATGTTTATGCCCAACACGTTGGTCATCCCGATATGAATCAGTACTTGCACTCCGATTTCGCTTCATGGATATCATGAAAGCCCTTTCAAAAATCATCCTCACATCCTCTAAAGCTAAAGAAAGAGAAGAGGCTAGCAGTTTAAAGAAAAAAATGGAATCCTTTCAGTTTATTTTTCTTGTTGTCCTTCAGAGCAAAATTTAGCAAACCATAAATTCCATATCGAAAGTGTTGCAGTCTGAGAAAATGGATATATCTAATGCTGCCAATCTCCTGCAGAATGCAACAGAAGCTCTTAGGGCCTTCAGAGATAATTATGAGGATGCCAAAAACACAGCAGTCTCACTTGCAGATGGGAGGGGATATTAACAGGAAAAATGGGTATAGGTATGCAAAGTATGGAAAATTTAGTTCAAAGCCAAAACAATTGATTATATCCCAAAAAAACAACAGAGAACAACCCCACTCGAATATTGTATACAATAAAATGATAAAATCAACTTTGTATAAAGATAAAAAGAGAGACTAGGTACGAGGCTCCCTCGAGGTCTGAATTCTCGATGGGACTTAGCTCTAATTACATAATATTGCTCATGAGCCCGCTCTTTCTCTTCTTGCCTTTATACAAAGTTGATTTTATCATTTTATTGTATACAATATTCGAGTGGGGTTGTTCTCTGTTTTTTGGGATATAATCATTTTGGCTTTGAACTAAATTTTCCATACTTTGCAACCCTATACCCATTTTTCCTGTTAATATCCCCTCCCATCTGTGAAGTGTGAAGGCGTATCCCTGGTCATCGGGTCCACCCCCTTCACAAGTGGTGGGTATATATGGGTACTCTGTGTCATTTTTACTTTAGCTATGAATAAGGACCAGTAGGTCTGAAACATGTCAGCTGCAGATGCGTGACTTGGTGTTTTGATTTTGGATACGTCCATAATAAAGGATTCATTTTAGGACATGTGCGGACCCCCTTCCTTTTGCTACAGATTTTTAAACATGGGTGGGAGCACTCAGTGCATAAAAGATAGGCTAATAAACTGGTAATCTTATAAACAGAGTGGTGATCTCAGCTATCTATGCCTCAGTACAGCTATCTCTGCCTCAGTACAGCCATGTGTACCTCAGTACAGTCCAGCTTAACCGTCTTTACCTCAGTACAGACAAGTCAAGCCATCTCTGCCTCAGTACAGCCATGTCGACCTCTAACAGTCCAGCCTAACCATCCTTTCCCTAGTACAGTCAAGACATCTCTTCCTCAGTACAGTGATCTTAGCTATGTATGCCTCAGTACAGCAATGTCAACCTCAGTATAGTCCAGCTGAACCATATTTGCCTTAGTACAGACAAGTCAAGCCACCTCTGCCTCAGTACAGTGATCTCATCTATCTCTGTCTCAGTACAGCCATGTCAACCTGAGTACAGTCCAGCTTAACCATCTTTGCCGTAGTACAGTCAAGCCATCTCTGCCTCAGTACAGTGATCTCATCTATCTCTGTCTCAGTACAGCCATGTCAACCTGAGTACAGTCCAGCTTAACCATCTTTGCCGTAGTACAGTCAAGCCATCTCTGCTTCAGTACAGTGAACTCAGCTATCTCTGCCTCAGTACAGTCCAGCTTAACCAACTTTGCCTTAGTACAGACAAGTCAAGCCATCTCTGCCTCAGCACAGTGATCGCAGGTATCTATACCTCAGTACAGCCATCTCAGCTATTTCTGCCTCAGTACAGCCATGTCAACCTCAGTCCAGCCTAACCATCTTTGCCTTAGTACAGTCAAGCCACCTCTACCTCAGTACAGTGATCGCAGGTATCTACACCTCAGTACAGCTATCTCTGCCTCAGTACAGCCATGTCAACCTCAGTCCAGTCCAGCCTAACCATCTTTGCCTTAGTACAGTCAAGCCACCTCTGCCTCAGTACAGTGATCGCAGGTATCTACACCTCAGTACAGCCATCTCAGCTATCTCTGCCTCTACAGCCATGTCAACCTCAGTCCAGTCCAGCCTAACCATCTTTGCCTTAGTACAGTCAAGCCACCTCTGCCTCAGTACAGTGATCTCATCTATCTCTGCCTCAGTACAGCCATATCAACCTCAGTACAGTCCAGCTGAACCATATTTGCCTTAGTACAGCCAAGTCAAGCCATCTCTGCCTCTGTACAGCCATGTCTACCTCTGTACAGTCCAACCTAACCATCTTTGCCTTAAGGCCAGCCAATACATCTTTGCCTTAGTACAGTGATCTCAGCTATCTATGCCTCAGTACAGACATCTCAATCTCAATACAGTCCAGCTGAACCATATTTGCCTTAATACAGACAAGTCAAGCCATTTCTGCCTCAGTACAGTGTTCTTAGCTATCTCTGTCTCAGTACAGCCATATCAACCTGAGTACAGTCCAGCTTAACCAACTTTACCTTACTACAGACACGTCAAGCAATCTCTGTCTCAGTACAGTGATCTCAGCGATCTCTTTCTTCCTCAGTACAGTCATCTCAACCACAGTGCAGCTTATCCATCTTTGCCTTAGTACAGTCAAGCCACCTCTACCTCAGTACAGTGATCACAGGTATCTACACCTCAGTACAGCCATCTCTGCCTCTACAGCCATGTCAACCTCAGTCCAGTCCAACCTAACCATCTTTGCCTTAGTACAGTCAAGCCACCTCTGCCTCAATACAGTGATCTCATCTATCTCTGCCTCAGTACAGCCATGTCAACCTCAGTACAGTCCAGCTGAACCATATTTGCCTTAGTACAGCCAAGTCAAGCCATCTCTGCCTCTGTACAGCCATGTCTACCTCTGTACAGTCCAACCTAACCATCTTTGCCTTAAGGCCAGCCAATACATCTTTGCCTTAGTACAGTGATCTCAGCTATCTATGCCTCAGTACAGACATCTCAATCTCAGTACAGTCCAGCTGAACCATATTTGCCTTAATACAGACAAGTCAAGCCATTTCTGCCTCAGTACAGTGTTCTTAGCTATCTCTGTCTCAGTACAGCCATATCAACCTGAGTACAGTCCAGCTTAACCAACTTTGCCTTACTACAGACACGTCAAGCAATCTCTGTCTCAGTACAATGATCTCAGCGATCTCTTTCTTCCTCAGTACAGTCATCTCAACCACAGTGCAGCTTATCCATCTTTGCCTTAGTACAGTCAAGTCAAGCCATCTCTGCCTCAATACAGTGATTTCAGCCATCTCTGCCTTACTACAGTCAAATCCAGCAAACTTTGCCTCTGTACAGCCATCTCTCCATGAGTCCAGATATCTTTACATCACTACAGTCCAGGCCAATCATCCATAAATCAGTACAGTCTAGGCCAGTCAATCTGATAACTTAGAAGCAAGAAAACAGGCTATTCCTGCATATACCATAATATCTCTCTCTCTATATATCTATATCTATATATATGTATACATACATACATACATACATACATACATACATACATACATACATACGTGTGAAAAACTATTTGCCCCCTTTTATGATTTCTCATTCTTTTGCATGTTTGTCACACTTAAATCTTTCTGCTCATCAAAAACCGTTAACTATTAGTCAAAGATAACATAATTGAACACAAAATGCAGTTTTAAATGATGGTTTTTATTTAGTGAGAAAAAAGAACTCCAAATCTACATGGCCCTATGTGAAAAAGTGATTGCCCCCCCCCCCCCTTGTTAAAAAATAACTTAACTGTGGTTTATCACACCTGAGTTCAATTTCTGTAGTCACCCCCAGGCCTGATTACTGCCACACCTGTTTCAATCAAGAAATCACTTAAATAGTAGCTATCTGACACAGAGAAGTAGACCAAAAGCACCTCAAAAGCTAGACATCATGCCAAGATCCAAAGAAATTCAGGAACAAATGAGAACAAAAGTACTGTAATTGAGATCTATCAGTCTGGTAAAGGTTATAAAGCCATTTCTAAAGCTTTGGAACTCCAGCGAACCACAGTAAGAGCCATTATCCACAAATGGCAAAAACATGGAACAGTGATGAACTTTCCCAGGAGTGGCTGGCCGACCAAAATTACCCCAAGAGCGCAGAGAAAACTCATCCGAGAGGCCACAAAAGACCCCAGGACAACATCTAAAGAACTGCAGGCCTCACTTGCCTCAATTAAGGTCATTGTTCATGACTCCACCATAAGAAAGAGACTGGGCAAAAACGGTCTGCATGGCAGATATCCAAGGCGCAAACCACTTTTAAGCAAAAAGAACATTAAGGCTCGTCTCAATTTTGCTAAAAAAACATCTCAATGATTGCCAAGACTTTTGGGAAAATACCTTGTGGACCGACGAGACAAAAGTTGAACTTTTTGGAAGGTGCGTGTCCCGTTACATCTGGTGTAGAAGTAACACAGCATCTCAGCAAAAGAACATCATACCAACAGTAAAATATGGTGGTGGTAGTGTGATGGTCTGGGGTTGTTTTGCTGCTTCAGGACCTGGAAGGCTTGCTGTGATAGATGGAACCATGAATTCTATTGTCTACCAAAAAATCCTGAAGGAGAATGTCCGGCCATCTGTTTGTCAACTCAAGCTGAAGCGATCTTGGGTGCTGCAGCAGGACAATGATCCAAAACACACCAGCAAATCCACCTCTGAATGGCTGAAGAAAAACAGAATGAAGACTTTGGAGTGGCCTAGTCAAAGTCCTGACCTGAATCCTATTGAGATGTTGTGGCATGACCTTAAAAAGGCAGTTCATGCTAGAAAACCCTCAAAGCTGAATTACAACAATTCTGTAAAGATGAGTGGGCCAAAATTCCTCCAGAGCGCTGTAAAAGACTTGTTGCAAGTTATCGCAAACGTTTGATTGCAGTTATTGCTGCTAAGGGTGGCCCAACCAGTTATTAGGTTCAGGGGGCAATTTCTTTTTCACACAGGGCCATGTAGGTTTTGAGTTGTTTTTCTCACTAAATAATAAAAACCATCATTTAAAACTGCATTTTGTGTTCAATTATGTTATCTTTGACTAATAGTTAACGGTTTTTGATGAGCAGAAACATTTGAGTGTGACAAACATGCAAAAGAATAAGAAATCAGGAAGGGGGCAAATAGTTTTCCACACCACTATATATATATATATATATATATATATATATATATATATATATATATATATTATACACATACACAGTATATAATTTATCTCTCTATCTCCTGTAAACCGCATAGGCCAGACAGAACTCTGACATGGCAAAGCTAACATAAAGGTTTGTAATATACTTTTTATCCTGTTATTAATATGAATCGTTTAGCTCTTGTATCTGTTGGAGGCATGTGTTTGAGTGTCAGGGGTCCCAAAGTGGGTTGCTTTAATTGGTGTGTGTGTTCATAGGGGTGGGGTGGCTGGCAGGGGGGGGCTCATACAGATTCCGCATCGGGGCCCAGAGGTTTGTAGCTACGCCACTGCTAATCTGCCTGCAGCACTACCTGAAGTTTTCCTGTTTACTGCTCAGATGTCACAGACCTCTGCTGTTGCTTCCAGGTCTGGCGACTCTGCTGCTGCTTCCAGGTCTGGCGGCTCTGCTGCTGCTTCCAGGTCTGGCGACTCTGCTGCTGCTTCCAGGTCTGGCGACTCTGCTGCTGCTTCCAGGTCTGGCGACTCTGCTGCTGCTTCCAGGTCTGGCGACTCTGCTACTGCTTCCAGGTCTGGCGACTCTGCTGCTGCTTCCAAGTCTGGCGACTCTGCTGCTGCTTCCAGGTCTGGCGACTCTGCTGCTGCTTCCAAGTCTGGCGACTCTGCTGCTGCTTCCAAGTCTGGCGACTCTGCTGCTGCTTCCTAGTCTGGCGACTCTGCTGCTGCTTCCAAGTCTGGTGACTCTGCTGCTGCTTCCAAGTCTGGCGACTCTGCTGCTGCTTCCAAGTCTGGCGACTCTGCTGCTGCTTCCAAGTCTGGCGACTCTGCTGCTGCTGCTTCTGAGGGTATCCAGTCTGCTGTTCCAGTTGCTACCTCCAAGTCCGCTGTTCCAGGTGTTGCTTCCAAGTACAGTGTTCCTGCGGATCTCAAGTCTGCTGCGGCTCTTCTTGATCCTGATGCGTTCCAGTCTGTTCCTGCTCCTTCGGATCCTGATGATCTCAACGCTGCTGATATCTCTGCTTCCCAATCTGTGTTTCTGCGTGACTCTTTCCAGTCACATCATGTCCAGGCTGTCCAGCCTCTAAAGACTCCGGTGGTCCATCCATACTGTATGTTTTTTTTATTTCTCTATCTCCCTGCCCACCCAGTCTCGGTTTTTCTATTGGGACCCAGGTGGGGCTAACTCTGGAGATCGTGTGGAGCGTTCGGAGTCCGCTCCTAAAGAGGGGGGTACTGTAATGATCTGTGCCTGTGTCATCCTGCTGGTAGCAGCACTGAGGAACTTGAGGTGGACTTCCGCTGTCTACCAGCAGATGGCTCTCATATTGCTTGGAGCTGTGCAATTCCTTGGCTCACCAGTAGATGGAAGTGTGAAAGATTCTGGCCAGTCACCTGAGCAATGTGCTGCATAAAAGGATGGACTTGCTAGCAGCACATTGCTAGGTCATTTTGTTTGTTTCCTTGCAGGGTTGTGACTCTGGCCAACCTTCCTGAACTCTGTTCCTGCATTCTGAACTCCTGGTATTTGATCCTTGCTAGTCTGACTATTCTCTGTCTTCTGCCATTGTACTTTGTATTACCTGGTTTGACTCCTGCTTGTATGACTTCCCTTTATGTATGCTGATTCGGATTATGCACTGTTGTATATATTCTGATATTGTGTGTGTTGCTGTATATATTTGGATAGATAGATAGTCAGGGTTCTGGTATTTGTGGTGCACCACGCGTTGTTTGATTGTACGATTGTATGTGTATGGTGATCTGCATTTGTACACTTTGCATTATTGTAAATAAACACATTTATTATTCTACTCTGTTGTGCAGACGTCAGTATTTCCATTGTGATCTTCTGGTTTTGTTTAAACCAAAACGATTGCCATGCAGAGATCGTGGATCTGCCAGTCTGGTTCCAGTCACGACCACGATCTGCATGGCCAATCGTTACACGATCATTCAGAAATGGAAGGAGTATGGCACAACTGTAAACCTACCAAGACAAGGCCATCCACCTAAACTCACAGGCCGAACAAGGAGAGCGCTGATCAGAAATGCAGTCAAGACAAGAGGCCCATGGTGACTCTGGACGAGCTGCAGAGATCTACAGCTCAGGTGGGAGACTCTGTCCATAGGACAAATATTAGTCATGCACTGTACACAGTTGGCCTTTATGGAAGAGTGGCAAGAAGAAAGGTATTGTTAACAGAAAGCATAAGAAGTCCAGTTTGCAGTTTGCCACAAGCCATGTGGGGGACATGGCAACCATGTGGAAGAAGGTGCTCTGGTCAGATGAGACC
This sequence comes from Hyperolius riggenbachi, assembly GCF_040937935.1. Classification (NCBI taxonomy): domain Eukaryota; kingdom Metazoa; phylum Chordata; class Amphibia; order Anura; family Hyperoliidae; genus Hyperolius; species Hyperolius riggenbachi. Next base: position 399,777,031 of record NC_090647.1, on the reverse strand, counting down.
AACATGGAACTTTTTGGCCAAAATGCAAAAGGCTATGTGTGGCGGAAAACTAACACTGCACATCACTCAGAATGCACCATCTCCACTGTCAAATATGGTGGTGGCAGCATCATGCTCGGGGGGTGCATCGCTTCAGCAGGGACAGGGAAGCTGGTCAGAGTTGATGGGAAGATGGATGGAGCCAAATACAGGGCAAACTTGGAAGAAAACCTCTTGGAGACTGCAAAAGACTTGAGACTGGGGCGGAAGTTCACCTTCCAGTAGGACAATAACCCTAAACATAAAGCCAGGGCAACAATGGAATGGTTTAAAACAAAACATATCTATGTGTTAGAATGGCCCAGTCAAAGTCCAGGTCTAAATCCAATCGAGAATCTGTGGCAAGATCTGAAAACTGCTGTTCCCAAACGCTGTCCATCTAATCTGACTGAGCTGGAGCTGTTTTGCAAAGAAGAATGGGCATGGATTTCAGTCTCTAGATGTGCAAAGCTGGTAGAGACATACCCTAAAAGACTGGCAGCTGTAATTGCAGCAAAAGGTGGTTCTACAAAGTATTGACTTAAGGGGCTGAATAATTACGCACACCCCACTTTGCAGTTATTTATTTGTAAAAAATGTTTGGAATCATGTATGATTTTCGTTCCACTTGAACAACACAAACAAAAATAGAGCTATAAATCTATGCAATATTGAATGCATAGAGCATGTAAGCAAATACATCTCCAATGGGCTGTAGAGACCACTGTTGTATATGAGAAAAGAAGCCCAGTATCAAGACCATAATAATATAAGATCATGACTCATATCTCAAAACAATGAAACTTTATTGGGGACTTATCCAATTTACACAATATATAATTAAAACCAATATTAAAACCCCTGTCCTAATCCTAGGGTTATAGGAAATCTCTATAGCAGCATAACGTGACACAGTGTCTTGTATAAAAGCAGTGATATTGCGCCCAAATTATTGCATATCCGTGCATGTGAAATACAAAAATCCTATATAAATATCAACATCAAAAGGTACAAAAATACGTAATGAATGTATAGAAAGTGATAAAAAATAAACACCAATGGATTAAACTCATGCCTCCAGAAGCAGCCGCACGCTGCGAACGCGCAAGGCGCTCCCCCCCCCCCCGGTCTCTCCATATGCAGCATCTCACCATTATCGGTAAGCACTAGCACTTTGTTTGTATGCGCTGTATTATGATACTATTTTTGCACAACCTTCATCTGTGACATTTTCAGCAGTGTCCACACTGCATAGCACTTTTTTGCACATGAGTTTAATCCATTGGTGTTTATTTTTATCACTTTCTATACATTCATTACGTATTTTTGTACCTTTTGATGTTGATATTTATATAGGATTTTTGTATTTCACATGCACGGATATGCAATAATTTGGGCGCAATATCACTGCATTGATACAAGACACTGTGTCACGTTATGCTGCTATAGAGATTTCCTATAACCCTAGGATTAGGACAGGGGTTTTAATATTGGTTTTAATTATATATTGTGTCAATTGGATAAGTCCCCAATAAAGTTTCATTGTTTTGAGATATGAGTCATGATCTTATATTATTATGGTCTTGATACTGGGCTTCTTTTCTCATATACAACAGTGATATTCGTTCCACTTCTCACGTGTACACCACTTTGTATTGGTCTTTCACGTGGAATTCCAATAAAATTGATTCATGTTTGTGGCAGTAATATGACAAAATGTGGAAAACTTCAAGGGGGCCGAATACTTTTGCAAGCCACTGTATATAATGCAGAGCTGTCAACCTAATTTCTACTTTTTCAAGGACAGAAATCCCAAAAAATAAGGACAGCCCAAATTTTAGACGGACAGGGGGCAGAGTCAGCAGTGCACTTTTTAAGGAGAGCTGTGGGTAGGTCTAAAATGGCACCATTATTCATTTTTTATTATTTATATAATGCTGTCATCTTCTGCAGTGCTTTACAGGCATGTCACTATCCTCAGAGGAGCTCACAATCACTGCCAGACTGCATGTAGTTCAGTGGGGGATGCTTACTCATTGGTTTAATTTATAAACAATTTAAAGCAGAATATAACCCTGGAGAGAACTGCTGCCGCATCCGAAGTTTAGATAGCTACATTTAAGTAAACACAATGTAACAAGTGGTGAATGTTACTCACTCTTTGGCTGTCCTCCAGCTCCTGCACAGTCAGAGAGAGTGAGTCACATTCACCACTTGTGTTTACTTAAATGTATCTATCTAAACTTCGGCTGCTGCAGCTTTTCTCTCCACAGAACTTTAAAGCTCTGTGTGTAACCCTTCCAATGCTGGTCTAGTAAAAAAAAAATGCTGGTTGCATATAATATGCTGTAAATAATGTTTTAGAGCAAAGTTGAAATGCAGGGTTATATTCCGCTTTAAGCCCGATTCAGTTTCTGACTACCTGGATTCACAGTCTGTGGCTCAGCATGTCCTGTCAGATCATCCAGAGTTGCTGAAGCTCATAAGGTTATAAATATTACCTTTACTCCTGGGAACTACAAGTCTCAGCATGCTCTGACAGGACTTGCTGGCCCATGTTTCCAGAAGAATTTGCCTCTAAAGGGTTAAGCCATAGGAAAACAAGTGGCTGGAGGAGACCTGACTGATGAGTAACCTGACTCCAGAGGGGGTCAGAGGGACATCCGCAGATGAGCAGACCTCCTTCCCTGCATGTTTCCTGCCTGTGTCCTAATCTACCAGCCGCCCCCACCCTTCACACCGTAGCAAGCTGATAATAATGCTGTGCACTGATCCTCTGCTCCGAGTCGGAAGGTGAAATACAAAGTGTAGTGCCCTGGGGAAAAACACCTCTCCTGCTCTATTCCCCCCCCCCCCCCCCCCCCACGCTGGATGTGGCACAACGGTATGCCACTGGTCTTTGCTACTGTGAAGCCTGCTGTCCAGCCAGGCTTTGCCTCAGTCCACTGGCCTTACAGACTCCTTTCCATCCTGCACAAACTTCATTAGTAGCAGGCCAACCTGCATTAGATTTCATCCATTACACACCAACCAGCACAGACTTCATCCATTCCAGCAAGGGCCAGGCAGAGGCAAGAAAAGCTCCAGCCTCAGGGCGCAGTGTAGGAGTGGGTGCACAACTCACTCAGCTATCACTCCCCTATTGTGTTTGAAACAGAAAGAAATAAGAAAGGTGATATATGGCACACTACATCCCCCCGCTGTCAGCAATATGCTGTACATTTTTACCATCCCTCCTATCCACTCCTCAGCTCGCCTCTCATGAAATTTTCTCATACTTACAGCCTCACCTTCCGTGTCGCACTACATCTACATATAAGTCTATACCGCAACCTCTGCTCCGTTCTGTCTGCCTTCTCCTCCTCCTTACTGCTGGGGACATTTCACCTAACCCTGGACCCCCACTTCCCCCTGATAATAACACTGTTTGCAACAAATCAAATTTCCCTCCCTCTTACTGTAACCTTATTAATATTCCACTCCTTCCCCCTACTCCCATTCCTATCTCGGCTGCCCACTGGAATGCCTGCTCAGTCTGCAACAAGCTGCCCTTCATCCATGATCTTTTCATTTCCAATGCTTTCACATTCTTTGGAATCACTGAAACCTGGCTGACCCCTTCTGACACAGTCTCACCTGCCACCCTCTCTATGGAGGTTTCCACTTTAGCCACACTCCTAGAAATGGGAATAAACATGGTGGAGGGGTGGGCATTCTTCTCTCAGACAATTGCTCCTTCAAGTCTCTTACTCCTATTCCTTCTCTCTCCCTGCCATCCTTTGAAGTCCATACAGTCTGACTATACTCTCCCTCGAACCTCCAGATTGCAGTTATTTACCGCCCTCCAGGCCCTGCTTCTGTTTTCTTAGATCGTTTCTCTGCCTGGCTTCTCCAGTTCCTGTCCTCTGACATCCCTACCATCATTATGGGTGATTTTAACATTCCTAATGACACCAAGAACGCCGTCTCCAACAAACTTCTATCACTCACTTCCTCCTATGGCTTGTCTCAGTGGTCCTCTACCTCAACCCACACTGATGGTCATACGCTGAACCCCGTATTCACTCGTCTCTGCTCTGTCACTGACTTTACTAATGATCCACTACCACTCTCTGACCATAACCTACTTATCATCTCTCTCTCTCCTCCTCTTTTCCTACTACCCTGGCACAAGCACGCTCACATATTCGCAGAAACTATCGCAATCTAGGCATGCAATCTGTCTCTGATGCCCTGGCACCTCTCCTCATACAATCCTTCACTGACCCAGACTCAGCTGCTATACACTACAACAGCTCCATTACAAAAGTCATGGATGACTTCGCCCCCCTCGTCAATGTCCGCCCTCACCGTGACAGTCACCAACCCTGGATGACCAAAGACACTAAACAGTTAAAAAGATGCTCTAGAGCAGCAAAAAGGCGTTGGAGGAAAAGTAACACAAATGAGGACTTCATCTCATATAAAATAGCCTTGAACAACTTCAGAAACGCACTGTCTGTGGCAAAACAGTCCTATTTTTCCTCCCTAATATCCACCCATTTACACAATCCAAAATGCTTGTTCAGCACCTTCAACTCCATTCTCCATCCCCCCCTCCTCCTCCTCCTTCATCTTCCTTATCAGCTGAAGAATTTGCAACATACTTCAATGATAAAATTGATAAAATCAGAAGTGAATTCTCCACGCAGCCCTCAAATCCTACCTCCACACTTCTCTTTGACTGCTCTCAAACAGCCTTCTCTACACTCTCTGAACATTCTCTCTCTCTCCTCTATAATTGCCAAAGCTAATCTAACCACTTGTTCTTTGGATCCTATTCCCTCCCATTTCATTCCGCAGCTATCCTCATCTCTCATGCCTGCACTAATATCGCTATTTAACCTGTCCCTCTCCACTGGCATCTTTCCATTGCCACTCAAAAAGGCTGTTGTGACACCACTACTTAAAAAACCATCTCTAGATCGTACCACACTCGCCAACTACCGCCCAGTCTCACTTCTCCCATTTGCATCTAAACTAATTGAACACCACATACATGCAGAATTAAGCCATTATTTATCAGCTAACTCCCTACTTGATCAGTTTCAGTCTGGCTTTCGCTCCAACCACTCCACGGAAACGGCCCTTACCAAAGTGGCCAATGACCTTCTTACAGCTAAATCCAAAGGTCAATTTTCCATACTCATCCTTCTTGATCTGTCATCAGCATTTATATGAATACTTTCAAATGTAGGAATAAAGGGCCTCGCTCTCACATGGTTATCTTCCTACCTCTCTGGAAGGTTCTTTGCAGTCTCCTACTCAGATCATATCTCTTCTCCTCGTGCTTTGTCTGTCGGGGTTCCTCAAGGCTCTGTCCTTGGTCCCCTCCTCTTTTCCATCTACATGCACGGTCTTGGTGACTTAATCAACTAATTCGGGTTTCAATACCACCTGTATGCAGACGATACACAACTGTACCTCTCGGACCCAGACCTTCACTCCCTCCTCAAATGTGTTCCTGACTGCTTGTCTGCTATATCCTCCTTCATGTCCTCTCGCTTCCTAAAACTTAATATGAGTAAAACAGAGCTAATAATTTTTCCACAGTCTCTGGCCACCTCTCTGCCTGAAGTAACTATAAATGTTAATAACACTCCCATAACTTCCGTTCCCAAAGCACGGTGCTTGGGGGTAATATTCGACTCTTCTCTCTCTTTTATTCCTCATCTTAACTCCATGACCAGCTCCTGCCATCTCCAACTCAAAAATATATCTCGCATCCGTCCCTTTCTCACTCAAGACGCAACCAAAATGTTAATACACGCTCTTATAATTTCTCGTCTGGACTACTGCAACATACTACTTTGTGGACTACCTTCTAACAAACTGGTCCTGCTCCAGTCAGTACTGAACTCAGCTGCTCGTCTCATTCATCTTTCTTCTCGATCTTCCTCTGCTGACCCTCTCTGTCAAGCTCTTCACTGGCTGCCAATTAACCAGAGGATCCAGTTCAAACTCCTAACCCTAACCTACAAAGCTCTCCACAATCTCTCTCCCCAGTACATATCCTCACTAATTTCCAGATACAAACCCAATCGCTATCTCAGATCTGCACACAATTTTCTGTTGTCCTCCTCTAGAATCAGAATCATCTCCTCACATTCACGCTTACAAGATTTTGCACGCTCTTCACTCCTTCTCTGGAATCCCCTCCCACAACACATCCGTCACTCGCCAACCTTTGTTACTTTTAAACGCTCTCTAAAAACTAATTTGTTCCGACAAGTATATGCATTACCTTAAGCCACTTCCCTTTGTCCTAAGACCAAATTGCACTCCTACTAGGTATCCTAAAACACACTGCCTTTATATATTTTATCGTATACTACCCCTCCTCTTGTTTCCCCCCCCCCCCCCCCCCATTCCCTTTAGATTATAAGCTCGCAAGGGCAGGGCTCTCTCCCCCTTTTGTGTCTTGGAAATCATTATACATTTTATTCATCATGTTACTTTTATCACTGTCATTACCACTTCTGTATTTTGTATTCTGTATGCTGTATCATTTTTTGTATTTTGTCACTAGTTCTGTATCTTGTATATTAGTGTACACCATTGTCTGTATTATGTACCACATGTTTGTTTCGTACTTTGTACAGCGCCACGGAATATGTTGGTGCTTTATAAATCAATAATAATAATAATAATGGCAGTGACTGCAAGCCAGATAACTAGAGTTAAAGGTGTTGGGGGCCCTGGGCACCTCTTAGTCTAATAGCAATCAGTGTGTGATGGCTGGGGAGGAGGAGGGAGCGGCGCACTTTGGTGTCTAAGCCTTGAGTGCTGGAGGGCATTGTCCCGGCTCTGATTCCAGCCCACCCTGTACAGAGTGAAGCTGTTGTTGCTGTCCATCTTACACAGACACTGCTCTTGCTTTCCAGCCTTCACATACTCCAGCAGTTCCTGCAGCCCAGCCACCACAGACCCCGACTGTTCCTGCTTTCTAGCCTCCCGAGACCCAACTATCCCTCCAGTCAAGCCTCCACAGATCCCAGCTGTGCTAAATGTCCATCTTTCCTAATTTGAACACTGCCAACAATAACCCAGATAATTAACTTTCAACAGCTAACTCTAGCTTTCAAAGCATTCCACCCCGTCTCCATACATTTCATCCCTTACCTTCACACATAATTCGAGCTGCAATCTTTTCACTGCACTTGACAGGTGCAGCTTGAACCCTTTCCCGTTAGAACCCTCAACCTTGTTTTATGCATTTTACATAGACACCTTTTTCCTCCCCCGATACCCATCACAACCCCAACTTATTCTAAACATAAGACATGACCATCTTGATGACGTTGGTATGATACCTTTTAATGGATATCGGCCACAGCTTAACATCAACCAGAATGAATTGAATAACAACCAAAAAAACACGGTTCCCTTGCTCCTTATGAGTGACGCTCTACCAGCAGTGATCTCCGGGGTCTCTTCACATGTAACCAAACAGCCCAAGTCGCATTACTGACTCTGGGCTCTCTGGGCTAAACATGCCATTCTCGTCAACCCAGACTTGACCACGAAGATATCGTGACCTGTCACCTCCAAGTAGCAAAGGAATCCCGCCACAAGCAGGGAAGAGTTGACGCCTTAACTCTGCCCTGCCCGCCATACCTCAAAAGCCAATTCAAGTTTCAACTGAAGGTGAAAATTGAACATGTCCAACCCCACGTCCGTGAGGTGGACACCGTCTGCTCTAAAAAGGCATCGCGCTCCTTCCAGATTAGCTAACAAGGCTTTTAGAATCTCCCAAGTGATCGGCCTTCTCCTATCCTCACGCAGACTATCTTTTCTCCACCATTTTAGAGCTTGCTGGACGCGGAATTGTTTCGTAAAGTCGTCCCAGCCCCTTAACTTACACAGAAATGTCAAGGCAGCTGCCCTTTTTTGAATCATTGCTGTGGATTCGTCCTTTTCAAATGCTAATCCAACCACCCGTGCATAGATATCTCGTCTGTCCGCATCTGTACCTGCTGGGCCAAACATTTCCTCTCACTGAAACCACTGATTCCATACCCGATTATAAGCTGTCCAGGTTGCAGGAGCCAAAGACTTCCGAATCAGAGCCAACATACCTTCCCCACAACCTTCCATAGGTACGCCGGGCAAATATCGCCTTGTTCCACTGCTTCTGGTGCCAGGCACCAGAACCGATCCCACTGAAAGCGAGAAAGGGCATCGGCAATGTCATTATGTTTTCCTGGCAAGTGAACCGCTTTTACAGCTATGTTGAGCTCCAAGCTCCGCAACACAAATCTCCTCAGAAGTGCCATAACCGGCGGGAAATAAGCTGTCAATGAATTGATGATTGCCACCACTGCCATGTTGTCACACCAAAAACGCACCACTTTGTTACGCAAACTATCTCCCCATAGTTCCAGAGCAACCACTATCAGGAAAAATTCCAATAGCGCTAAGTTCTTAACCAAACCTGACCTCTTCCATGTCAATGGCCATTCCCCCGCACTCCAGCGCCCCCCAAAATAGGCTCCGTACCCTAGACTGCCCGATGCATCTGTAAACAGTTCCAAAAAGTCACTGTCCACCGGAGGATCTTGCCAGTATACTAGGCCTGTAAAATGAGATAGGAAGTTGCGCCAAACCTGCAGGTCCTCCTTATGTCCCTTATTCAATCTCACGAAATGATGGGGTTCCGAAATTCCACTTGTAGCCATAGCAAGGCGGCAGGAAAAAATTTAAACGACTGGGAGTACTTTGCATGCGAAATTTAATTTTCCTAATAAAGACTGCAATTGCTACAACCGCAATTTTTTTGACCGCAATTCCACATCAACTATCTCCAATAGCTCTTGGAGTTTCTCCTTAGGCAAATGGCATACTCCCAGGACCAAGTCAATCTCAATTCCAAGAAATTTAATGACCGTCGTTGGGCCCTCAGTTTTGTCCTGTGCTAAGGGGACCCCGAAATCCCCCAAAACACGAAAAAATTCCCTCCATCAATATTTCACATATTCTTGAGCCAGCCGGGCCCGTGCAAAAAAAAAAAAGTCATCTAAATAATGTGCTATTGATGAGAGGCCCGTCTGTTCCTTTACCACCCACTCTAAAAAGGTTGCGAACGTCTCAAAGTATGCGCATGATATAGAGCAGCCCATGGGTAAGCATCGGTCAATAAAAAACTCGTCCTGAAAAAAACATCCCAACAGGCGTTGACTTTTGGGGTGTACTGGTAGTAAGCGGAATGCAGACTCCACATCAGTTTTTGCCATAAGGGCTTTCAGCCCCGACTTCTTAACCATTTCTAATGCAAAATCAAACGACGTATAAGAGACTGAAGATAAATCTGATGCAATGCCATCATTGACCGAACCCCCTTTGGGGAACGATAGATGATGGATCATCCGAAATTTGTTCGGCTCTTTTTTAGGCATGACCCCAAGAGGCGAAACTACCAAATCCGGTATAGGAGGCCATTTAAAAGGACCCGGCATGCATCCTAGCGCAACTTCCTTTCCAAATTTTTCTTTTACTATCTCAGGATGCAAACGTGCAGATTTTAAGATTTTTTAAGGTTTGACTATGAGGTGGAGCCTCACAAGGTATCACAAAACCCTCCCGAAACCCATTTTAATTAATTCCGCTGCCTTACGCCGAGGATATCTATCTAACCACCTGCCCATCGGCTTTTCTTTCACTGGGGTCATCCCCTTTTCCAGCCCCCTCCATATTTCTTCTGAACCCACTTTTTCCTTTGCGAAAATATTTTCCGACTGGGTGACCCCCTCCACAACCTGACCACTCGTGGCGGAAACGGGCAACCATTTCCCCACTTGCAATGGGAATCATTAAATGCCCAGCAGACCCCCTTCTTCGTAGCGGATGAAGGGCCCCCAAACCCGGTTGGGGAGACGCCACTCTGAAAGGGCGAAGCACCCCCGCCCAATTGACTGCCCGACCCATTTGCTGACATAACCCTCATCCAAATCCCTATGTCCCGATGATCCCAATCTAATTCTGGTAGCACTGACATCCGTTGCCTAAACTGCTCATCATAACGGAGCCACGCAGTGCCCCCGTAAGATCTGTGTGCATCCCATATCGCGTCGAAATAACAGAATAAGGCAGAGCACTTTTCCAGGTGCTTCTCCCCGAGTATGCTGCCCAATATGGCAAAAGCTTGCAACCAGTTTCCAAACATACGGGGGATCAATCTTTACCGCCTCCTGTCCTCATCCACTTCTTTCCTATGCTCCTTGCCTTTTTTCCATTTATCAATGTTAAATCTCTCCAGAGGGAGTAAAGTAAAAATATCAAAAAACTCCCTTTTCCAAATTTTTCCCTAATTTCCATCTTTACATGCGCCCCCAAGCGGGCCTTCAAAGCATATATATGAGTGCCCTTTTGCCGTATCTGGTTAGTCTGTACCTCTCGGTGTTACAAGCCCTACTGCATAGAGCCACATTAATCCATGCCATGCACTGATCAGGATCAAACAATCCGAAAGTCTGTATGCATGTTGGATTATTATGGCTCTGTACAAATTAACAAGGTGACACATCATTGCATTCCAGCGGTTCTGGAGGTGTGTTTAGCTTCTAAGGGTACAATGGTTAATTTGCATATATTCAGCAGTGATGCTCTGGGAGACATCTCAAGCTCACTCCAACCTGAATTATCGCAAATTCTTTCTGTATTAAGAAAGCAAACTTTTGTTTTTCTTTGCCGTATCTGAAATCGGGGTCTTTTTCTTACTCGACTCCTCACTCACCACCGCCAACTGTGCTTCTGGCGCTGTAGCAGAGTCTCTTTAAGAGTAACTGTCAGGCAGCAAAAGCTAATTTAAACCTCTATTCTCCTGTGTTAAACAGTTTAGAAGGAAGCCAAAAAGGCAATACTGAAGTTAAAAACCTCTCTTACTTTTGATGTGTGCTGAACAGCAAGGATGTTAGACCCAAGCTCTTAAAAGGACGACAGGCCTCATACCATACCGCAAAGCATTCTGGGGCTGCTTGGGTCCTCCCCTCGGCTGCTAGTGAGAAGTTACAGTCTCATGTTACAACAGCCAGCACTGAAAAATCTCCGGGCAGAGTATACTGCATGAGTCCGCTATTGTTCCTAGCCACATGGCTAATTAATATTCACTGCACAGTAGTGTTGTATTTTTTCTGAGTGGAATCATCAGGAAGCAGGGAGGACATGACGACACATTTGGCTTCATACGAGACAGACAAACATGGAACCTGCCATGAGTTGTCAGGAGCATCATTCTCTGCAAATACTATATAAAAATTCTGTGAAATCCAAACGTGGACAGTGAAATGCATATGTAATGTAAGTACAGCCAATCTTTAGCTACTGATATATGTGTTTTTTTTCTCTGAGACCTTATACCTAACAGCTCCTCTTTAAATTCCCAACTCCCGGGACCTGAACACCACTGGTCCTGTCCCACACTTGTACTGGGCTTGCCGTGCCCTCACCCGACACCGACTCTTCAAATCCGCCAATCAATTGCTTCAATTTTTCCATTAATGACGCATCTCAACTCCCAAATGAGCGATTCCCCAAATCATTGCTAGCAAGGGAAGAAGCTGTTAAATGTAACTCACCACCTGAATGCGCGGGGGTATCAAGACCGCCATCCGCTGACCCGGCCGGCTGAGCATAAGCCGCCGTTGAAGAGGACCCAGGGTCAGGACGCGACAAGAGCTGAGGCACGGTTGACATCCCGCTTGTGAAGAGATAAAGAGAGAGCAGTGGGGGGTGCAACCAGCTGCCCACCCCGCTGCCGCCAGACCCGTTCCTCCTGGGTGCTCAACCGCATAACTCGCTGTAAAACCTGCTGATTGGCAGGGTAATTAGACCCAAAGGCCTGTGGGTTAAGCGCGGGGACCCAAACAGGGGTCCCTGCCGTGTCATGGCTCAGCTGCAGGAGTACCTGGGATGCCAGCGTACTGGGTGCGGCTGCCGTAAGAACCTGATTGGTTGCCTGAATGATGGGCACCCCTGACCCTGGTGAGGTAGAAATAGCTAAAGAGGGGGAGGGGGCCACCATGTTCGTCGGCTGGGGAGGAAGGGAAGGGCCCTCACCTGTGGTGGTGATCTGGGTAAGGAGGGGATGGGGCTGGAGATGGCCAGAAGTTGGTGCCAGCTGCTGGAGGGGCTGAGAGGGAGGCAGAGTGAGTTGTGGTAGGGGTATGAGGGGAGCCGAGTTGTTCTGAAGAGGAGTACTGTCGACTGGAGGGGCTGCAAGGACCGTGTTAGGGAGTGCCGGCACGTGGAATCAGGCTGGCTGCTGAGAGCGTGGACGTGGCGGATCTTTGTTCTTGGGCGGCTGCTTCTTTCCCTTTTTATTGTTACGTTTGCGGCCGCCCCACATATCACCAGGCGGGAGAGGAGCCTGCGTCACGTGGCCGCCATGTGGGAGTGACGGTCCCACCCCCTGGCCCTCCAGAGAATGATATGAGGGATCTGAGCTGCTGGATGGACCTGCCCGCCCACCGGAGACAGCGGTACCGGCACTCACCGTTCTGGGAGATCTGCGAGGGGGAGATGGAGAGAGTCCTCTGCGGGCGGTCCGCCAACGCTGCAGCCTGGGGAGCAGGACCCGGACCAGGGGCCAAAGCAGGGTAAGGGGGTATTTGGTCCACCAAACTTTTCAGCCAGGCTTCTTCTCGCGTCGCCGCTGCATCTTGCAGTCTGCGCCGCAATCCTTTGGCCATCTCGGGGGGTGCACAGGAGAGTCGGATGACTTTCCTGATCTGCAGGGGCTGCGAAGTGACTCTGCGTCACTTCCTATGACTCACTACCCCCCTTTGTTAGGCCGCCCCTTCCTTTTAGTCCTCCCCCCTCCTTAAAGGGGAAAAACATCTACCCACACCCCCACTATTTACTCCAAGGGGCAAGCACCCTGACATGCTGCCCTGGGAGGTGACCACCCCGGGCATTACTGTCCTATTAGCAAGATTGTGAGCAGTATGGTAGCGTAGCACCACCATTAATGTCGATTTTTCACTGAAGTGCTTCTTATGAAGTCGGACAGGCTTGCTATGATAATCTTTGTGTTTGGGATTAAGGTGGAGGGGTCACATTTGACAGCTGGCAGCGTGGTTGGAAGTGAAGGAGATGGCGTGGATCAGATCTGAATGTTAATTAATGTTAATCTGTAAATGTGTGTTCCTGTACCAGTGGCGGACACAGCCAGCAGTGGGCCCCTGTGCAAAATTGTAATTGTGGGCCCCCTACGACCTGCGTCGCGCATAGCGCGCCGCGTCAAAATATGGGCGTGGCTACAACCTGCGGCGCACGAAGCGCGCCGCGGCAAAAAGTAGTGGACAGAACCTGCAAAAAAATGGGCGTGGCAATGACCGGATGAGGGCGGAGCTAACTGTAACTTAAAGCGAACCCGGGCTGAGGGTTTATTTCCTTTTAAACAATACTAGTTGCCTGGCGGCCCTGCTGATCTATTTGGCTGCAGTAATAAACTGAATTACACCAGCAACAAGCATGCAGCTAATCTTCTCAGTTCTGACAATATTGTCAGAAACCCCTGACCTGCTGCATGCTTGTTCAGGGTCTATGGTTGAAAGAATAAGAGGCAGAGGACCAGCACGGCAGCCAGGCAACTGGTATTGCTTAAAAGGAGAGAAATATGGCAGCCTCAATATTATTCTCACCTCAGGTTCCCTTGAAAAGTGCAACACAAAGTGGGCCCAAGTTTTGGTGACCCTTTCCCCAGAAAATTCACATAATTGTGCAGGTTTTCTCAAGAAAATACACATCATGTCGGCAGATATGCCCAGAAAAAACGTGCAATCATGTCGGCAGATATGCCCAGAAAATACGTGCAATCAAGTCGGCAGATATGCCCAGAAAATACGTGCAATCATGTAGGCAGATATGCCCAGAAAATATGTGCAATCATGTCGGCAGATATGCCCAGAAAATACGTGCAATCATGTCGGCAGATATGCCCAGAAAATACGTGCAATCAAGTCGGCAGATATGCCCAGAAAATACGTGCAATCAAGTCGGCAGATATGCCCAGAAAATACGTGCAATCAAGTCGGCAGATATGCCCAGAAAATACGTGCAAACAAGTCGGCAGATATGCCCAGAAAATACGTGCAAACAAGTCGGCAGATATGCCCAGAAAATACGTGCAATCAAGTCGGCAGATATGCCCAGAAAATACGTGCAAACAAGTCGGCAGATATGCCCAGAAAATACATGCAAACAAGTCGGCAGATATGCCCAGAAAATACATGCAATCATGTCGGCAGATTTGCGCAGAAAATACATGCAATCATGTGGCAGACCTGCCCAGAACATACACCTGCTAATATAAATAAAAAAACAAAAACATTTACTCACCTGCAGCAGCAGACCTCCTGTCCCAGCCTCCATCCGGCGCGCAGCTCCCATGGGTGGTTGGGTGGATAGGTAGCCTGGTGGGTGGGTGAGTGGGTGGGTGGGTTGGTAGCCTGGTGGGTGGGTGGGTGGGTTGGTAGCCTGGTGGGTAGGTAGCCTGGTGGGTGGGTGGGTAGGTAGGTAGGTAGCCTGGTGGGTGGGTTGGTAACTAGCCCGGTAGGTAGCCGGGTGGGTGGTTAGGTAGGTAGCCTGGTGGGTGGGTAGGTAGCCTGGTGGGTGGGTAGGTAGGTAGCCTGGTGGGTGGGTTGGTAACTAGCCCGGTAGGTAGCCGGGTGGGTGGTTAGGTAGGTAGCCTGGTGGGTGGGTAGGTAGCCTGGTGGGTGGGTTGGTAACTAGCCAGGTAGGTAGCCGGGTGGGTGGTTAGGTAGGTAGCCGGGTGGGTGGTTAGGTAGGTAGCCGGGTGGGTGGTTAGGTAGGTAGCTGGGTGGGTAGGTAGGTAGGTAGCCTGGTGGGTGGGTGGGTAGCCGGGTGGGTGGGTAGGTAGCCTGGTGGGTGGGTTGGTAACTAGCCCGGTAGGTAGCCGGGTGGGTGGTTAGGGTGGGTGGTTAGGTAGATAGCTGGGTGGGTGGTTAGGTAGGTAGCCGGGTGGGTAGGTAGGTAGGAAGCCTGGTGGGTGGGTAGCCTGGTGGGTGGGTGGGTAGGTAGGTAGGTAGCCGGGTGGGTGGGTAGGTAGCCTGGTGGGTGGGTTGGTAACTAGCCCGGTAGGTAGCCAGGTGGGTCGTTAGGTAGGTAGCCGGGTGGGTAGGTAGGTAGGTAGCCGGGTGGGTAGGTAGGTACTCACCTGCAGCAGCAGACCTCCTGTCCCAGCCTCCATCCGGCGCGCAGCTCCCATGGGTGGTTGGGTGGATAGGTAGCCTGGTGGGTGGGTGAGTGGGTGGGTGGGTTGGTAGCCTGGTGGGTGGGTGGGTTGGTAGCCAGGTAGGTAGCCGGGTGGGTGGTTAGGTAGGTAGCCGGGTGGGTGTTTAGGTAGGTAGCCGGGTGGGTGGTTAGGTAGGTAGCTGGGTGGGTAGGTAGGTAGGTAGCCTGGTGGGTGGGTGGGTAGCCGGGTGGGTGGGTAGGTAGCCTGGTGGGTGGGTTGGTAACTAGCCCGGTAGGTAGCCGGGTGGGTGGTTAGGTAACCACAAATGTTCATTTATAACTGAATTATTGCAAATTTCCTTCTGTTTTAAGAAGGCAATTACACCAAGCTTTGCTTTTTTAGTAGGAGGGCTTTTTGGTTCCTTTCATCCCCCTATACATTCCTAGTAGTTTGGGTCACCCTAAGCTGCTTGGTTACTCTGTAGATAGCTGGGTGGGTGGTTAGGTAGGTAGCCGGGTGGGTAGGTAGGTAGGAAGCCTGGTGGGTGGGTAGCCTGGTGGGTGGGTGGGTAGGTAGGTAGGTAGCCGGGTGGGTGGGTAGGTAGCCTGGTGGGTGGGTTGGTAACTAGCCCGGTAGGTAGCCAGGTGGGTCGTTAGGTAGGTAGCCGGGTGGGTAGGTAGGTAGGTAGCCGGGTGGGTAGGTAGGTAGGAAGCCTGGTGGGTGGGTGGGTGGGTAGGTAGCCGGGTGGGTAGGTAGGAAGCCTGGTGGGTGGGTGGGTAGGTAGCCGGGTGGGTAGGTGGTTAGGTAGCCGGGTGGGTAGGTAGCCGGGTGGGTAGGTGGGTAGGTAGCCGGGTGGGTGGTTAGGTAGTCGGGTGGGTGGTTAGGTAGGAAGCCTGGTGGGTGGGTAGGTAGCCGGGTGGGTAGGTAGGTAGGAAGCCTGGTGGGTGGGTAGGTAGCCGGGTGGGTAGGTAGGAAGCCTGGTGGGTGGGTGGGTAGGTAGCCGGGTGGGTAGGTGGTTAGGTAGCCGGGTGGGTAGGTAGGTAGGTAGCCGGGTGGGTAGGTAGCTGGGTGGGTAGGTGGGTAGGTAGCCGGGTGGGTGGTTAGGTAGTCGGGTGGGTGGTTAGGTAGGAAGCCTGGTGGGTGGGTAGGTAGCCGGGTGGGTAGGTAGGTAGGAAGCCTGGTGGGTGGTTAGGTAGTCGGGTGGGTAGGTAGGAAGCCTGGTGGGTGGGTAGGTGGTTAGGTAGCCGGGTGGGTAGCTATCCGGGTGGGGGGGCCCGACTCCTATCCTCCCTCCCTCCCTTCCTCACCTCGGGGGGCCCCCTCCCGATATGCGCGGCGGGAGAGCGAGCGGCAAATGCAGGAAGTCTTCAGGGCTCTCCAGGCAGACGCTAGAGGCCCAGCCGCTTAGTCTCCAATATGTCTCCAACTGGAGACATATCGGAGACCAAGCGGCTGAGCCCTCTAGCGGTAGCGGATGCCTGGAGAGCCCTGAAGACTTCCTGCATTTGCCGCTCGCTCGCTCTCCCGCCGCGCATATCGGGAGGGGGGCCCCCCGAGGTGAGGGAGGATAGGAGTCGGGGCCCCCCGGGGGGAGAAAATTATAAAAAAAAAAAAATATTAAAAAAAAAATATTAAAAAAAAAATACTTAATGGGCCCCTGAAGAAAACGGAACTTCAGGGGCCCTCGTGCGGCGGCACGGCCTGCACGGCCGTATGTCCGCCACTGTCCTGTACTTTTCTTTTTGTATGCACACTATTTGCAGGATGGCTTTTTCTAGTTGAGTGGAGCAGCGTGCGTTTAAAATTCAATCTTACCCTGCTAGCCCTGCCCTGATGAAGCCCAGGTACACCAAGTGAAACTAGTTGTCTTCTTTTGCCTGCCTCCTCGATCCACTCCCACTTTTCACAGTGCGGCTGCGCCCTAGCTGTGCTTTAACATGGATGCACCAGAACGGGCGTTTGGGACACTGGTGTCAAGCAAGGTGTCTGCTCCCCTGGAGCCCTATGTGAGGACTGATCAGCTCACATGGACGAACAGCTTTTGTGTACCTATTGTGGTACAGCCATGCAGATGTGACCTGGCTATGCAAGGGACCTCTGATTAAAACCTGACCTGGTGGCTGTTTGCTACAAACAGCCAGGCAACGATCTATGTGCTTTGCAGCAGCACATGCATGTTCTGATGGTGGGCCAGGGGCACTGGCCGTGAGTTTAATTTGGAACTAACACTTGCCTTAAGAAATGATGGATGCGCTACTCTCAGTGGCCTGATTGACATTTAAAGGAACTATGCTTTCTGCTTGCTGATGCCTGATCTATGCAGATCCCAGCCTGGTTCACCTTTGCTTTGCTTACAGCCTGCATTGTGATATGTTTCTTTAAAGGGGTACCCCGAGTTTAATGTGGAGAGCATGTGATATATGAGTGAATAGCTACAGCGCTGTTGCAGTTTTAGATCAAATTGTACATAGCTTTTGAAGCACATTATTTTTGTATTTACCAATAAAGCTACTTTTAGTATACTGCTACCTAGCCAAACAATTTGTTAATTTTTTTGGTTTTAGAGACCCGTTATAGGGCTCACTAGAAAAAGTGAAGGTAACAATTATTAAACTTTGAAATGCCCACTCTATTCCTAGTACCCTGTTCCCTTTGATACTAGCATAGCACTGGGTCCCTGGTTCAAATCTGGGCCAGGAGGTTAACTCCATGGAGTGTACGTATTCTCCCTGTTTTTGCATGGGTATCCTCTGTTTGTGGGTTTCCACCCACATCCAAAAAACATACGGGTAAATCAATTGTCTTGCTCCCAAAATTGGCCTTTGTCTATGATAGGGGCATGAGACCATGACACTGGTATTATGAGGTGAATAAATTGTGAGCGCGTCTGAGGGAGAATTAGTGATGTGACTATGAACTCTGTAAAGCACTTCAGAAGATAACAGTGCTCCCATTAAAGTGTACCCGAGGCTGTGCGGGAGGGGGGAGGAGCAGATGGGACACAGAAACATGTTCCCTGCTCCGTAACATGCCTTTGTGTCCCCATGCACCGCTCTTTGCACCCCCTGTCCCGTGCTGTGACCTCCCACCCCCCGGAATTGCCGACATTCAGCTTGTCACAATCCCGAGGGGGAAGGGGCATTTCATGCAGGAGAGGATAAACGCCCTGCCTCTCCCTGGCTGCTCCCCCGCCTCCCTGCGGTCTGCTCTGTGATGAGAGACACACAGCAGAGCTTCCAGCATCGCGACCCCAGAGGTCACAAAACTGAAACTAAAGACTGCAGGCCACAGGAGCATCAGAGAGCGGTGGGGATAGCAGCTAACTGATCCGACCAGTCCCTCATGTTCTTTTTAAGAATATGGAATGGGAGGGTGATAGGAGGGAACATTATCAGTAATTACCTGCAATTCTAATTTTTCAAGGAGTGATTATACCATAGGCTACCTCAGCTCAGGTAGCCTTGAAGCTTGCAAGGGCAGAGCTGCTGCCTTATTTTATATCTTTCACATAGTGTCTTTTCCCATCCATGATCAGCATAGTGGATGACGTTTCTATACTGTACTTTGTACCAATTATGCATTTATATAAAGTATAAATTTAGGCATTTGTGATACATAAAAATGTGGACTTAATAATGAATAACTGGGCCGTGGCCAAAATGGTGTTCTGAGAAGACGTTTGAGCTCAGAGCTCCGCTGCCCAACAAGTACAATCTACTGCCATCTGGGGTTTTATATGCGCGCACAGTATCCCTTTGCTACTGACAAGAGAGATATATGAACCCCCCACACAGTAACCTTGGTTTCTAAATTAAATCATCTCCTGCCCTCACGAATTCTATAATTATTACCCGTTTCTTGGATCTAAAGGGTATACTGAATTATGTATGAGGAGATAACTGCTGTACTTCTCTTTATGCTATGCACACATCTCAAGCTCTCGAATATATATACTATGTATACTGTTTGTCTGTAAGGGCTAGTGCTTATGCACATATATTATATAGGGGTAACTTAACTACCATACTTTAGCCATGCTTAGCATACACTATGTGCTACTGAATATTTATACTATGTATATTATAATCGCTAGGCATTAGGTTAAATGATATCTAGCTATGGAGTTGACTCTGACACTGAAGACATATGTTTAGTGTAGTATGCTATCTGTCTACTGATGGGAGAGAAGGTATGGAAAAGTAATCTAAGGGTTAATATCTCTGCCCAACGAACCTACTGAATAAATGGGCATGATCTGCCAGTTGCCACTGGAGGGCGGCAGCTCACTGCTTAACTAAATTTAGCAACATAGATCCTTGATGCTGAGGTAATGCTGAATGATGTGGCAATGCCTGCATATTCTCTCTGGAGATTTGTAACCGTGCTTATAATCATTGCGTAGTCATTGATAATGTTTGACCTTGACTAAACGCCTCTTTATGACTACTGAAAGTTGCTATCCTTGAAATGGCAGAGCTACATAACTGTGATATGATGGGTTGGTGGTGTTATTGCAATAATAATCTTACAAGATTGGATGCATGGTATTACCAACTCATATTAGAGATATAGTTTAAGCTTTTGCACTCTATGCTATGCATATAGTTCCTACCCTGTACACTGTGTGTAGTTACTAGTCCTATATAGGTAGTGTAAGGCCTGGCAACCTATCCACCCACGAATCAGCCTCAATGTCCCAATCTACCTCCGCCGTCTTCGCCTTGTGTGGCGCGTCCCCGCTTGAACGGGAGGTGAGAGACAACACCTACCCGACTTCGGTTACACCCAGGCCTTTAGGGCACAAGATATTGAGGCTGAATGCAGGGTGGGTATAGATAGATCACCAACACCAAACAAGAAACAAATGCAGAGTCCAATAACAGTCCGGAGTCAAACACAGGTATCCGAGATTCGAAGTACAGAAGGAGCAGGCAAGAGAGTAGTCGAGAGTTTCCGGAGTCAGTTCAGGCAGCGAGCAAGGAAGGTCCAAAATCAGGCAGAGGTCAAAAAGCCAAGTAATCCAACAAGAATAGTTTTCCAACCAGCATACACGCACCCAGCAGCTAGACTAGCTAACGCTATCACGGGCAATGACAGGAAGCACTCAGCAGACTTATATACTACATGCAACCAATCAGTGGCCGGCCACATGCATACAGCAGCCAATCACACGCAGGCATAAATCAGCTGACAGTGAGATCAGCTGAAACAGATGACCACAACAGGTCAGCTGACCCACCCAATGCTGACCAGTAAAGCTTTCTGAGTGTATTAACCATAGCACAGTGGTCAAGCTCACCACCTCTGATGTGGGAGACCAGGGTTCAATCCTAGGCACGGTCACAAACTATAATTTTATATTATTAAAATAAACCCCTGCTAAGTGTTAGCTGACTCTACCTCAATCGTCGCCTCAGACCATACTGCGGCCGAGAGGAACGGATCCTTACAGTACCCCTCCCCTGAGGAGTGGTCTCCGAACACTCCAACCTTGGTTTATCTGGAAATTTCAAATGAAATTGATGGATTAATTCTTTAGCATGTACCTGACGTGCTGGGACCCAACATCTTTCTTCTGGGCCATAGCCCTTCCAGTCAACAAGGTATTGTAAAGAATTACGTACTTTACGAGAATCCAGAATTTTTTCAATTTCGTATTCTGGTTCTCCATCAACAATGACCGGAGGTGGTGGAGAGTCAGATATCATGGTATTAACTGCCGGTTTCAGCAGAGAAACATGAAATGAATTGACTCCCCGCATGGATTGAGGCAATGAAATCCTGTAGGTGACGTTATTGATTTTTTCTGTTACAGGGTAAGGACCTATATATCTGGGACCCAGTTTGGAAGAAGGCTGCCGTAAAGAAAGGTTACGGGTGGAGACCCAGACTAAATCACCAGGTGAAAAGGAAAATTCCTGAGAACGATGTTTATCAGCAAATTTTTTCTGCTGTTTGACTGCCACCTCTAAATTTCTTTTAACCTGGTCCCATAACGAAACCATATGTGACAGCCAATCCTCCAACACTGGAAACCCAGAAGACGTACCTGATAGGGAAGCAAACTTAGGATTTAAACCTGTGACAATCTGAAATGGGGACATTTTAGTAGAGGTACTGCAAGGTTGTTAAAAGCAAATTCTGCATACGGTAGAACTTCAAACCATTGGTCCTGACAATCAGATACAAAACACCGGAGATATTGCTCCAAAGACTGGTTTGTTCTCTCAGTTTGTCCATTAGTCTCAGGATGAAATCCAGAGGAAAATGACAATGATATACCAATACGAGAACAAAATGCTCGCCAAAACTGCGAGACGAATTGTACTCCTCTGTCAGAGACAATGTTTTCAGGGATACCATGCAGACGGAAAACATGGACAATAAACAATTCTGCCAATTCTTTTGCAGAGGGTAACTTACTCAAGGGAACAAAGTGAGCCATTTTACTAAATATGTCAACCACTACCCATATAACAGTATTCCCCTGAGAGCAAGGTAAATCTACAATAAAATCCATCGACACATGAGTCCAAGGCCTATCAGGGATGGGAAGTGGTTGCAGATTACCTCTGGGTGCAAGATGAGAAGTCTTATTTCGAGCACAGACTGGACATGCTTTAACAAAGGCCTTACAATCCACCCTGAGCGATGGCCACCAGACATGATGAGACAATAAATCTACAGTCTTTTTTTCACCAGGATGACCCGCTAATTTGGAATCATGAAATTGTTGTAGAACCTGTGACCGAAGAGTTAATGGAACAAATAACAGACCTGGTGGTTTCTCAGCAGGTGCATCATTCTGACAGGAAGACAGTAACACTGAAAGATCAGGTGATAACTGAGAGGTGGACAGCGCATTGATAATACAATGTTTGGGAACAATGGATTCTGAACTTACAGGTTGATTAGTTTCAGGTTCAAAACAACGTGATAATGCATCTGCCTTAATGTTTTTGGACCCAGGCTTATAAGTAATTGTAAAGTTGAAACGGGCAAAGAACAATGCCCACCGGGCCTGTCTAGGATTGAGTCTCTTGGCACTTTCAATATATTCTAGGTTCTTGTGGTCAGTAAACACAGTGACTGGATGCAAAGCTCCCTCCAACCAATGTCTCCACTCCTCGAATGCCATCTTAACTGCCAACAGCTCTCTATTCCCTATGTCGTAATTTCTTTCAGCAGAAGAAAACTTGCGAGAGAAGAAGGCACAAGGGTGGAGACGTTCTGGAGAACCTGAGTATTGTGAAAGAACTGCTCCTACGCCAATTTCGGAAGCATCAACTTCAATGATAAAAGGTTTAAGGATATCTGGATGAGCCAGTACAGGGGCAGTACAAAAAGCCTTTTTCAATACCTCAAAGGCATGACAGGCCTGAGGGGGCCAATGAGTGGGATCAGCTTCTTTTTTAGTCAGGTCAGTCAAAGGAGCGACCAAAGTGGAAAAACCCTTAATAAACTTGCGATAAAAATTCGCAAAACCCAGGAAACGCTGGAGAGCCTTGAGCCCGGAAGGCTGGGGCCAATCTAGGACTGCGGACAATTTAACGGGGTCCATTGCGAGACCAGAATCTGAAATAATATACCCCAGGAACGAGATTTGATTGGTCTCAAAAACACACTTTTCCAATTTGGCGTAAAGAGAGTTCTCTCTCAATTTCTGCAGTACAGTCTTGACATGAAATCTATGTTCAGAAAGTGACGCAGAATAGATCAAAATATCATCTAAGTAAATGACCATAAACCGCCCCAAGAATTCTCTAAAGATGTCATTTACAAAGTCTTGGAAGACAGCTGGAGCATTACAAAGGCCAAATGGCATCACCAAATATTCATAATGCCCATCTTTTGTATTGAAAGCTGTCTTCCACTCGTCACCTTGACGAATTCTGATCAAATTGTACGCTCCTCTTAAATCAAGTTTGGTAAAGATCCGAGCTCCTGTGACCTGGGCAAACAAATCGTCAATGAGAGGTAATGGGTATTTATTCTTAACAGTAATCTTATTCAGACCTCTATAATCAATGCAGGGCCGCAATCCGCCATCCTTCTTCTCCACGAAGAAAACCCCCGCTCCTGCGGGAGAAGTGGATGGACGAATGAAACCCTTACTGAGATTTTCCTTGATATACTCCCTCATAGCCCGATCTTCAGGACCAGAGAGATTGTAAAGACGTCCTCGAGGAGGCATAGTACCAGGAAGAAGATCAATAGGGCAATCGTAAGATTTATGGGGTGGGAGCTTGTCAGCAGCCTGAGGAGAAAATACGTCAACAAATTCTCTGTAACAAATAGGTAATGTATCAAAAGCGGATCAGCTAAAAATAGCGCTAATAGATTTGGGCGCGGCTATATTTCTAATGTTAATTATCGTTTTTGTAAATTTACACTCAATTTTGCATATGTTTGGGCGCAAGTGCCTAAAATTGATATTTTACGTAAATCGATAAAGTAAACTCGGTAATATTCCTAATTGTGTTGTGGAATCGGTAATATCGGTAATTTAAAGTTTATGATAATATATCAGAACGAATATCATAACGCTAAATAAAGAAAAACGATGTCAGTCATAACGATAACTTAAAAAGTCTTTTGGTGTAATAACGGTAAATGAACAGGTTTAATGATGGAATGTAAGCAAATTCTGTCCAAATACATATAATTTTGTAATTACGAAAATATAACATTCACTGTACAGATGTAATACCGATATTTGACATTTCTATTTACGATAATATATAAAGTATTTACGATAATTTAGGGTTAGACACCACCAAGAGGGTGGTTAGGGTTAGGCAACACCAGGGGAGTTTTAGGGTTAGGCACCATCAGGGTGGTGGTTAGGGTTAGGCACCACCAGGGGAGTTTTAGGGTTAGGCACCACCAGGGGGGGTGGTTAGGGTTAGGCAGCACCAGGGGGGTGGTTAGGGTTAGGCAGCACCAGGGGGGTGCTTAGGGTTAGGCACCCCCAGGGGGGTGGTTAGGGTTAGGCACCACCAGGGGAGTTTTAAGGTTAGGCACCACCAGGGGGGTGGTTAGGGTTAGGCACCAATAGGGGGGTCTAGGGGTTAGGGATGGTTACAGGGAGGGTTCTGTGTCAGAGTAGGGTTAGGTACATTTAGGGTTAGCCACCACCATGGGGAGTTAGGGTTAGGCACCACCAGGGGGGTAGTTAGGGTTAGGCACCACCAAGGGAGGGTTCTGTGTGAGAGTAGGGTTGGGTTAAGCTGTGTTGTTGAATTACATTACGATATTTAACGTTATTACACTTTCGTTTTCATCTCACATCAGTTTTATACCTGTAATAATAATAGTCAGAATTATCGATTTTACATTACAAATACCGTTAAATTATCGATATTTCTAAATTACGATATTTTTCTTTTCCCGATAAATCGCGCCTAAATTTGACCGCGACTTTTTCAAATGTACGCATCAAAAGCTATCTCAACCCCATGCAAAGGAACAAGTTTCAAACAATGTTTATGGCAAAAGGAGGACCAGCTAGTAAGTTGCCCAGAAGTCCAATCGATCTGCGGATTGTGCTTCTGCAACCATGGCAACCCCAACACCATAGAACAGGTAGGCATTTTCAGTATATAAAATGACTGAGACTCAATATGCAATGCACCAACTTTAAACGAGATTTCCGGAGTGATTGCTATCGGACAATTCTCCTGTAGAGGAGAACCATCTATAGCAGTCACACAAATCCTGTCCTGTAATTCCAAGGCAGGAATGCCCAATTTCGTGGCCAGTGAACAATCAATGAAATTACCTGCAGCACCACAATCAAGAAATGCTTCACATGAATGACACTTGTCACCCCAAAAAATGCTTACAGGTAATAAAATGCGTTTTAAGAGGAAGTACCTGCTCGCCTAGGTGAGTTTCCTCGGACCCACCTAGGCGCTGGAGTTTTCCGGCCTCTTTTTTACAGGACAATCCTTGGCCATATGTCCCTTGCCTGCGCAATAGAGACACAGACCCTCAGAACGTCTCCTTAATTTCTCAGTAGGAGTCAGTTTAGAGAAACCAAGTTGCATCGGTTCTTCAGGGGGCAAAGTGACTTGAGGGACAGAAGTGACGGTAGGAAAGAAAGTTCTCCCCTGGCGTCTCTGCCGGACTCTCCGGTCCACCCGAATGGCAAGGGTAATAGCATCCTCAAGCGTTTCAGGAACTGGATGACTGACCAATATGTCTTTTACAGTCTCCGACAGACCAAGCAGGAACTGATCAAGTAAGGCAGGATCATTCCAGTTGGTAGAAACTGACCACCTGCGGAATTCTGCAGCGTATTCCTCAGCAGGTCTGCGGCCTTGTCTCAAATCTCTTAACTTCTGAAAAGCTGTAGTGGAGAGATCAGGATCTGAGTATAATACTGCCATGGCCTTAAAAAATTCATCAACAGAAGAAAGGGCCACATGTCCATGTGGAAGGCCAAAGGCCCAAGATTGGGGATCCCCTTGGAGCAGTGAAATGATAAGAGCCACACGTTGAGTTTCAGAACCAGAAGCAATTGGTCTGACACGAAAATACATTTGACAAGAGTTCATAAAGTTACTAAACTGACTCCTGGTACCTGAAAATTTCTCTGGAAGTGGTAGCTTTGGTTCCGCAGACGTCCCCGAGACCGAAGCGGGAAGAGACCCTGCGTTGTCCACAGGTTGAGGCAGCAGATTAGCTTGCTGGTTTTGTAGAGTATTAACCCGTTCTGTAAGCTGGTTAACGGCTCCAGTAAGTAGCAATATCTGGCGTTGGAGCTCCTCCATGATAATAATTGTAGGGGCCCGTGATAATGTAAGGCCTGGCAACCTATCCACCCACGAATCAGCCTCAATGTCCCAATCTACCTCCGCCGTCTTCGCC
The DNA here is from genome assembly GCF_040937935.1 of Hyperolius riggenbachi. Classification (NCBI taxonomy): domain Eukaryota; kingdom Metazoa; phylum Chordata; class Amphibia; order Anura; family Hyperoliidae; genus Hyperolius; species Hyperolius riggenbachi. Next base: position 399,750,909 of record NC_090647.1, on the reverse strand, counting down.
TTGTGTGGCGCGTCCCCGCTTGAACAGGAGGTGAGAGACAACACCTACCCGACTTCGGTTACACCCAGGCCTTTAGGGCACAAGATATTGAGGCTGAATGCAGGGTGGGTATAGATAGATCACCAACACCAAACAAGAAACAAATGCAGAGTCCAATAACAGTCCGGAGTCAAACACAGGTATCCGAGATTCGCAGTACAGAAGGAGCAGGCAAGAGAGTAGTCGAGAGTTTCCGGAGTCAGTTCAGGCAGCGAGCAAGGAAGGTCCAAAATCAGGCAGAGGTCAAAAAGCCAAGTAATCCAACAAGAATAGAAATAAATTGATACTCCTGCGCCTAATTGAATTTCATGCAAAGTTGTTTATGTATAAAATTAATATAAATACACAATTGATCCACGTAGTGATACTATGTCATTTGTTAAAAACAAAAATAACTCCTACAGCATACAGTGCTAACTGAACCTACATTAGAGTACCAGTGCACATTGGCCCGTCTGAGTAATTTAGACGGCCGTACCTAGTACCTACCGGTAGTTGGTAACTTCGTATTCCACTGAAAAGTGAAAGGAGTTCACAACAGGCGTCATTGGTGGAATCTGTTTGTGACGTCACACAGCAGCACATCCGGCTTCCGGGGTCAGTGTTCTCGATACAACATCCAAACATCCCCGGACTCCCCTGTGGAAGCTAGCGGCCGCAGCCACGCAGGGTTGATTAAGCCACCTGGCTATTGGACACCTCGGCTCTCCTCCTCCTCCTCCACTCTGGCAACATTGGACTATCAATCCGGCCATTTGCGGGAGTACGCTATGGTAGCGTGAGTATGAGAAGCTACCAATTATCAAGCTAACTAATGCCGCTTACTGCATTGACAGCAAAAAAGGAACTATACGCTACAGCCGTGAGTCTGTCTATTTGCAACTAACTCTGCACTGCAATAGAAGCCCACGTAGCCACATATGGTATTATCCATTTCACTTCAATAAGGATATCCGCTTCCTTGCTTGCCTGCTTACAAGAGCCTGCTATGAGCTTTTCTCCTTGTGCTATTTTTGCATGTATAGCCAATAACGACCTTCTTTTTTTCAGGTGATGTGAATTTTACTGTATTTTATTGTATTATATTGTTGTGATCTCCTTTCACTTTTCAGTGGAATACGAAGTTACCAACTAGGTACTAGGGACGGCCGTCTAAATTACTCAGACGGGCCAATGTGCACTGGTACTCTAATGTAGGTTCAGTTAGCACTGTATGCTGTAGGAGTTATTTTTGTTTTTAACAAATGACATAGTATCACTACGTGGATCAATTGTGTATTTATATTAATTTTATACATAAACAACTTTGCATGAAATTCAATTAGGCGCAGGAGTATCAATTTATTTCTTGTCTTCTTTAGTGTACGAGCCATTGAACACTGACTCGTTTTCTCCGTGCAGCCTCACATTAACCCCAATTACCCAGGCGCAGCGTTCTACCTATCTCTAATCCAACAAGAATAGTTTTCCAACCAGGATACACGCACCCAGCAGCTAGACTAGCTAACGCTATCACGGGCAATGACAGGAAGCACTCAGCAGACTTATATACTACATGCAACCAATCAGTGGCCGGCCACATGCATACAGCAGCCAATCACACGCAGGCATAAATCAGCTGACAGTGAGATCAGCTGAAACAGATGATCACAACAGGTCAGCTGACCCACCCAATGCTGACCAGTAAAGCTTTCTGAGTGTATTAACCATAGCACAGTGGTCAAGCTCACCACCTCTGATGTGGGAGACCAGGGTTCAATCCTAGGCACGGTCACAAACTATAATTTTATATTATTAAAATAAACCCCTGCTAAGTGTTAGCTGACTCTACCTCAATCGTCGCCTCAGACCATACTGCGGCCGAGAGGAACGGATCCTTACAGGTAGTATATATACCATGTCCCCTTAACGTGTACCGCAATGATATATAAGTTACATACAGGTATAGCATGTACCAAGTCTTTTATGCTTCCGTCCTTATATAATTACAGCAGGACCTTAGGTATCCCCAACTCTCTCCCCCCCCCCCCCCTCACACAGCCTTCTTCCCTTCCTTCCATCTCCCTTCCCCCCTCCCCCTCCCCTTATTCATTTTAATGGAAACTTTTTCCTACTCCTGGTATACTAAAGGCCAGGATACTACAGTATTCACTCATACACTACTCGTTTCCCTCTTTAATAATATATTAACTCATAGGTGCAATCTGCTCAATAATGTGCCAATTAATGTCGATATAATTACATTTATAGAACTTGTAACTCTCACTGGGTATGCTGATGGGTCTAAGAGCCTTAATTCACATGTTATCTAGATTGGTAATGGAACTGAGATACATGCTGGGATTGGACTAGGCGGAAGAGAACGGTCATAGAGTGTACAATAATCTACGCTATACATATCCTCTAAGTGTACTCTGTGAGTAAGTCATCCATTTCACTTCTTTTTGATTCTGAAATGCTCATCCAGGACCATTAAGTTAAATCATATTGCACCCCCTCTTTAGTGAAAGCCCTATTGGGACCCTCTGGACCCTCTTACGCATACTCCCATTAACTTATATGGAGATATACTAATCTAGATATCTAAGGTGATGTACCTCAATGAGCTAGAAAAATCCTCCCATCCCCCCCTCCCCGCCCCCACCCCCCACTCCTCTTAATAACCTCTTCAGCATATTCAATTCTTAAGGTTGGAGTTGTGCTGCCATAGAGTATGCTTAAGTGCATTTCTTTTGATGCCATAGGATATAACCGATGACTATATTATATACTATGTTCTGGTCATCTAGGGTAGTGTTGGGCGAACAGTGTTCGCCACTGTTCGGGTTCTGCAGAACATCACCCTGTTCGGGTGATGTTCGAGTTCGGCCGAACACCTGATGGTGTTCGGCCAAACCGTTCGGCCACATGGCCGAACTAAGAGCGCATGGCCGAACGTTCCCCGAACGTTCGGCTAGCGCTGTGATTGGCCGAACGGGTCACGTGGTTCAGACCCGAACGCGCTCTGATTGGCCGAACTGTCACGTGGTTCGGGTAAATAAATACCCGAACCACGTCATATCTCCGCCATTTGTCTGTGGGTTTAGCTTTGGGTAGGCAAGCAGGGTAGTTCGCGCTCCAGCCACGCTAGCCAGGGTCCCCCCAGTCATTGTGTCGCTGCTGGAAATAGTAGTACACCGCTCGCTCAGCCACACTATATAGCATTGTGTTTACTGCCACTCTGTGTACCTCGCTCAGCCACACTATATAGCATTCTGTTTACTGCCACTCTGTGTCTGCTGGGAATAGTAGTACACCGCTCGCTCAGCCACACTATATAGCATTGTGTTTACTGCCACTCTGTGTACCTCGCTCAGCCACACTATATAGCATTGTGTTTACTGCCACTCTGTGTCTGCTGGGAATAGTAGTACACCGCTCGCTCAGCCACACTATATAGCATTGTGTTTACTGCCACTCTGTGTACCTTGCTCAGCCACACTATATAGCATTGTGTTTACTGCCACTCTGTGTCTGCTGGGAATAGTAGTACACCGCTCGCTCAGCCACACTATATAGCATTGTGTTTACTGCCACTCTGTGTACCTCGCTCAGCCACACTATATAGCATTGTGTTTACTGCCACTCTGTGTCTGCTGGGAATAGTAGTACACCGCTCGCTCAGCCACACTATATAGCATTCTGTTTACTGCCACTCTGTGTACCTCGCTCAGCCACACTATATAGCATTGTGTTTACTGCCACTTTGTGTCTGCTGGGAATAGTAGTACACCGCTCGCTCAGCCACACTATATAGCATTGTGTTTACTGCCACTCTGTGTACCTCGCTCAGCCACACTATATAGCATTGTGTTTACTGCCACTCTGTGTCTGCTGGGAATAGTAGTACACCGCTCACTCAGCCACACTATATAGCATTCTGTTTACTGCCACTCTGTGTACCTCGCTCAGCCACACTATATAGCATTGTGTTTACTGCCACTCTGTGTCTGCTGGGAACAGTACTACACCGCTCGCTCAGCCACACTATATAGGATTGTGTTTACTGCCACTCTGTGTACCTCGCTCAGCCACACTATATAGCATTGTGTTTACTGCCACTCTGTGTACCTCGCTCAGCCACACTATATAGCATTGTGTTTACTGCCACTCTGTGTCTGCTGGGAACAGTAGTACACTGCCGCTCACTCAGTCACCCCATTACTATATAGCATTGCTGGGATCTGTAGTACTCTGCTCACCCACCCATACCATTGTACTGCCAGTCACTGTGTATATTGCTGGGATCTGTAGTACTTACCTCACCGTCAACCACTATATAGCATTGCGTACTCTGCCAGTCAGTGTGTATATTGCTGGGATCAGTAATACTCCACTCAACGTCAACCACTATATGAGCTCACCATGAGTTCCTCAGAGACCTCCGCTGTGAGCAGCACTCCCAACAACAGCAACAGCCAACGCCCCACGCAAGCTATAACTTCCACCCCAGCAGCCAGTGGTCAACAGCAGCCCTCCCCGGAGGAGAACGTTGTGTCCATCGGTCCGGCGCCAGAGCGATTATTGAGGGCTGCCATTGAGGAGATGATGGGGCCTGATGTGGAGGAGGAGGTCGGGCTCAGGCCAGCATCCCAAGTTAATGTTGAGGACGATGAGGGGTCTGTGTCTGGGGATGTTGGGGTGGCAGAGGTGGTGGGTGGGTCAGACTCAGGAGAAGAGTTGTATGATGAGGATGATGATCGGGACCATCTGTATGTGCCTCAGAGTCCGACCCCGGAAAACATGTTGTATCGTGTGTTTAGGTACTAAATTCTGCGTTCCCACTTCCCAGTACTGCCCGGGTCCACTGATCCATATAATTTTTTGGGCAGCACTATCAAACTGTGGTACTATGAGTGAGTTGCCATCGTCCTTCTGTGCTGTCACACTCACCGTCTGTCTGCAGATGGATTGTTCAACACAGCTACGCCATCTGACATGTAGTCCTTGACCATCTTCTCCAGGCGATTGGTGTTGGAGGACGTGGAACTGCCCGATTGCTGTTCTGTGGGCTGCTGCATGGGTGTCAGAAAATGTTCCCACTCCAAGGACACTGCCAATACCATTCCCTTTTGGGCACTAGCAGCAGCTTGTGTTCTTTGCTGCCCTCCTGGTCCTCCTGGGTTTGCTGAAGTCAGTCTGTCGGCGTACAACTGGCTAGAGAAGGAGGAGGATGTCAATCTCCTCTCTAAAGTCTCCATCCTCAAGGGCCTGCTGGAATTGTTCCATTTTTGACCTGTCTGACACTTTCTTCAATCAGTTTTTTAACATTGTGTTTGTATAAACTGGGTATAAACCCAGTAATTGGTGTTGTCCAGAATAATGAATAATAATGAATAGTGAATAATGCGCGGGCCGCGTTCAATGCAGTCTAGCATGAATTGAGCCATGTGTGCCAGAGAATCCTGCCAGACTCCTCTGTCTTCATGTTCTTGTGAGCGTTGTGATTGTTGTGATGCACCATATTCGTCACCAGCATCACTTTCTTCCTCTTCTGCTGTCCATTCCCGCTAAATTGTGGAAGTCCAACATGCACCGCTCTGTCCCTCGGCAGTGGGGGCATCCAATTCCTGCTCCAACTCCAGCTGTTCCTCGTCCTGTTCTTTGTCATAGCTGGGACCAGCGTTTCCTGAGGCAGGTTGCCTGATGTTGGTATCATCACGCTGATCGTTTTCATCTTCAGATTCCCCCACTTGCATCATGCCAGCGGTTTCCATCTTCAACATTGATTTCTTCAGTAAACACAGCAGTGGTATTGTAATGCTGACTGTAGAGTTGTCACTGCTCAGTCACAAGCAACGTGGATTGCTCAAAATTTTGGAGGACTTGGCAGAGATCCAACATGGTGGCCCAATCAGATCCACAGAAGCTTGGTAGCTAGCTCCTGGAATGCGCCTCGGCACTGCGCAAAAGCGTGCTAGCATGTGCAGCGTAGAATTCCAGCGCGTAGGGAGGGACATCACCCAGCGAGCGATGGTGCGCTACATTGAAGCGCTCCTGCATCTCTTGGTGAGTCCTTCAGAAGCGGTACTGGACTTTAAAAAATGTTTCGTTTTTTTTCCTTCAACAGAAGATCTGCCACGTTGGAGTGAGGAGGACGCCGCCGACCCCGACACCAAGCTGAACCCCGGCGAACTCCAAGCAGAGGATCTTCAGGAACCCTCAAGACTTTGAGCAAGCTGAGGAGGATCAGCAGTCCCGACGAGACCTCTCCTCATATGTGACTGTGTGCAGTGGAGTAGAGCTCCCCAGAACAACCTCTCACTTGTCACTTTGTCACTGGTCACTTTGTCATTTTGTCACTTTGTCACTTGTCACTTTGTCATTTTGTCACTTTTCACTTTGTCACTTGGTCACTTGTCACTTGGTCACTTGGTCACTTGTCCAGATGATCTCGGTACACCTCCTGCGATTCAAATTCCTGCACACATTGCTCTGGGATTTGGGTGTGATGAATGATGCATCTAACTGGCCACCGGAGGCAATTAAGGCCTTCAAAACATTGAAAGCAGCTTTCTGTTCCGCCCCCATTTTGCGTCATGTTGAGTTGTTGACGTCATGTTCATCCTCGGCCTCGCCTTGCATTTCAGTGCGAGGTGCATTTTCCACAGAAAAAGGTTGTGAATCCGGGCACAACATTTGTGGCTGTTCCATTGACCTTTCACAGGTAGAAGATTGTGGGGGTGGGAATAGCTCCTCCGAATAGCCCATTGTGTCCTGAAAACTACTCATTGCATTGCTTTGCGCACGCATTTTTTTGTCCTCATGCAAGGCCTGAGTTGCGCATGAAAGCGTGGCCTTCTCCTGCGCCTCCTCCTGTTCCATCACGTCTGCTGCTGCTGGGTTAGCGTTGCCGCCCGGTCCCTGTTTATTGAACCTCTTATCTTTATTACATTTATGACTGCATGGCGGTACAAAGCATGCTATCCGCACGCTTCTTGTCCTCATGCAAGGCCTGAGTTGCGCCTAAAAGCGTGGCCTTCTCCTCCTGCGCCTCCTCCTGTTCCATCACGTGTGCTGCTGCTGCTGCTGGGTTAGCGTTGCCGGTCCCTGTTTATGGAACCTCTCATCTTTATTACATTTATGACTGCATAGCGGTAAAAAGCATGCTATCCGCACGCTTCTTGTCCTCCTGCAAGGCCTGGGTTGTTGTGTCTCAAAGCGTGGCCTTCTCCTCCTGCGCCTCCTCCTGTTCCACCACGTGTGCTGTTGCTGCTGCTGGGTTAGCGTTGCCAGTCCCTGTTTATGGGACCTCTCATCTTTTTTACATTTATGACTGCATGGCGGTAAAAAGCATGCTATCCGCACGCTTCTTGTCCTCATGCAAGGCCTGGGTTGTTGTGTCTCAAAAAGCGTGGCCTTCTCCTCCTGCGCCTCCTCCTCCTGTTCCATCACGTGTGCTGCTGCTGGTGCTGGGTTAGCGTTACCGGTCCCTTTTTCTGAAACCTCTTCTCTGTATTACATTTATGACTGCTTGGCGACAAAAAGCATGTTACCTGTGCAAAGAAACATGACATTTTCCACATTTAAAAGACAGTTTTTCCTTTGAAACTTTACAATCAATTTTCTCAAAAACTATAAGCTCTTTTTCAAATATTTTTTTCCCTCTTGTACCCACTCCCAAGGTGCACATACCCTGCAAATTTGGGGTATGTAGCATGTAAGGAAGCTTTACAAAGCACGAAAGTTCGGGTCCCCATTGACTTCCATTATGTTCGGAGTTCGGCGCGAACACCCGAACATCACGGCGATGTTCGGCGAACGTTCGCGAACCCGAACATCTAGGTGTTCGCCCAACACTAATCTAGGGTATAATCTAAGTCCTATTAAGGAAGTACCCTCAGTATTGGACTGAGTGTTGTTGGGCAGCGGTGCTCTGTGCGTCTTGCCCGCGGCCCCACCCAAGAGAAGGGGTGCCCCTTCCTTGAAGTTGACACCTCACAGACCGTTGTCTGGGGGTGTTGTGTGGTAGAGTTAAAGTGTTAGGGTGTCAAACGTCCTGAAGTTATGGTTCTGGTGCAGGATGTAGGGTGGGGGGTTTGGGGATTTTGGGTATTGTTACTTACCTGTATTTGTTTATGCTCTTTTCTGTAATGTTCCTCTTTTTTTCCTTTTCTTCCTTTTTCTCTTTCTTTTCGTTGCCTCCGGCCCTGACTGCTCCCCTGGACTATACCTGGGTAAGTCAACACTGACCCTCTATCTTGTAACAGATATATTTACCTCAAGTGCACTGCATAATGTCGTTACTTAATTGTATATCGTGGAATGTTAGAGGTTTGGGTTCAAAAATTAAGAGATCACTGGTGTTTACATTTCTTAAAAATTATAATCCCCATATATGTATCTTATTAGAAACTCACCTGGTTGGAGATAAACTTAAAGCTTTAAAGAGACCTTGGGTAGGCCACCACTACCATGCAGTATACTCTACTTACTCGAGAGGTGTTTCCATCCTAATTCAAAAATCCTTACCTATAAAAGTATTGAACTCGTGGGTAGATGATAAAGGGCGGTTTGTCCTGCTCAACTTTCAGATTTATGGATTAGAGTATGTGCTTGTTGCATTGTACTTACTCCCTCCTCCGGACAGGCAACTACTATATGATATCATGACCAGGGTTGCTAAATGGCACTGTGACAGAATACTTGTTATGGGAGATTTTAATATGACACTTGATTCACGAATAGATAGATCTTCATCCTTGTCCCGTACTGAAAAGGACCTCAGTTTATGGGCGGAGGCGATGCAGCTTCAAGACATCTGGAGGTGGAAATACCCCACCCAAATTAAGTATACCTGCTACTCTGCAGTACACAAATCTATGTCCAGAATTGATGCGGCATTTGCTTCCACCTCTATACTGGTTCAAGTGCATAAAATAGAGATACTCCCGGTTGGAATATCTGATCACGCTCCTGTACTAGCTTCACTAACTATTAATCCCAAACCTAAAGATAGGCTATGGAGAGTGTCCAGATTTTATATTAATAATTCTCAAATCCAACATCAAATAGAAACAGATATTACTAATTATTGGATTGATAATAGTGACTCTGCTCCTGGGAAAATAGTTTGGGATGCGGGGAAGGCGGTTATAAGAGGTAGCTACACTTCTGCTATAAAGCAATACAAAGACAATTCTAAGGGGTAAAATCCAATCGTTGGAACAAGCAATGCTTTTGGCCGAAGCGCAATATGTTAGAACGTCCTCTTGTTCAGATTGGCAAGACTGGCAGGACAGAATGAGACAGTGGAGATTGGAACTAGTCCTTATGACTAAAAATACACTACTCCACCAATCCCAGAGGATTTTTGAGTTTGGGGAAAAAAAACAGTAAGACTTTAGCATGGCTTTCCAAAGATTTTAAGGGTAGTGCGGCTGTCCCCGCTATTATGGATGCACATGGCATTGTATTAACAGACCCTGAAGACGTTAACAATACTTTTATCCAATATTATCAAGCTTTATACTCCTCGAGAGCCCATTATACTACTTACGAACTCCTAGAATATTTAGGTACTGTAGATACTCCTGCCCTATCCCAAACAGATAGAAATCTTCTTGATCAAGATATAACTGTAGAGGAGGTACAAAATGCTATAGCAAGCCTCAAACCACATAAATCTCCGGGACCCGACGGGCTCCCCTCAGAATTCTACCATGCGTACAGCGGTATACTAGCCCCTAAATTGACTAGTATGTTCAATAACATTTTCCAGGGTGAGTCTCTCCCTACCTCCTTCTCTGATGCAATAATAATAATACTACTAAAACCGGGAAAGGACCCCTATCAATGTGGCTTCTACAGACCAATCTCACTTCTAAATGTGGATGCTAAGATATTGGCAAAAATACTTGCTAATCGGCTACAACCGATTATTACCTCCCTTATCCACTGTGACCAATCTGGGTTCATGCCACATAAAGGAACGGACATCAATATACGTCGACTATATACTAACATTTGTATCCCAGATATTACCTCTGGACGCAGGGTAGTGGCTTCTCTCGATACCGAAAAAGCCTTCGATTCTATGGAGTGGCCCTACCTTTGGCACTTATTAGAGCAATATGACTTTGGCCCTAAATTTATATCGTTAATCAGAGCTCTTTACTCTTCACCCGCAGCACGTATAAAAACAGGAGATGTAATTTCCAGCCCATTCAGGCTCCACAGAGGCATTCGACAGGGATGCCCTCTCTCGCCATATTTATTTGCCCTGGCTATAGAGCCAATGGCCATACTGATCAGAGAGTCTGAGAGGCTATCGGGTATACAAGTCGGCTCCATTGAGGAACGGATTTCGTTGTATGCTGACGATACTCTTTTTTGTATCTTGGCGACCCAGATTCTTCCTTAGTGGAAGCACTGGAGATAATAAGGGTCTTTGGGATATACTCAGGTCTACGAATTAACCGCGAAAAATCAGTTATAATGCAGATAGACGAATTTCCCATAAATACCTCCAACTCACCTCTTACATGGGTAAAGACATTTAAATATTTAAGGGGGAAATATTACTGCCTCGGCAGCCGATTTCTTTGAACTGAATGTTCTTCCTATTTTGCAAAGTTTCAAACGGAAAATTGGTGTGTGGAAGGGCCTCCCACTCTCCCTAATTGGCCGTATTAATTTATTCAAAATGATCTTTCTTCCCAAATTCCTATACATCTTTCGTCAAACACCCGTTATAATCCCCAAAAAGTTTTTTCGCACTCTTAATTCCCTTATAATTATGTTTATATGGCATGACCAACCCCCTAGGATAGCATTATCTACACTCCAATTGCCGAGCAATCATGGCGGGCTAGCCCTTCCGAACTTATACTTATATTACTGTGCTGCAGTATTGGTATCCGTTCGTTAGTGGTTTGCGCAAGACACATATAACCCGGCGGTCACAGTGGAAGCTGCCAGATTGGGATCATATGAGAGACTCACCCTGTTAGTGTTTAGAGGATCAAGCAATGATGCAAGAGTTACAACCCCAATGAAGACAACCACTAAAGTCTGGCAGGACATGATCAAGCTGAGAGGCGGGAATAAAACACTGTCACCACACTCTCCACTTTGGGATAACCCAAACCTTTCCCACTTTGAAGACATACCTGATCCCCTGCTTTGGGCTCAGTACGGAATAAAAGCAATACATCATATAGTAGAGGATGGGAAACTCATGTCATTTAATCAACTTAAACAGCTCTACTCCCTTAAAAATAATATGTTCTTCCGTTATCTCCAGGTCAGCCATGCCTTTCGCTCACAATTTACCGGAGGCAGAATACTCAACCTAGGCTCCTGCCACTTAGAAACTACACTAATGACGCGAATCATAGAAAAAACACTATCCACATTATATTATGAGCTACTGTATACTGAAACTAAAGGGTGGGATAGATGTAAACATAAGTGGAATGAGGATATTGCGGGAATCGATAGCCAAGACTGGGAGGATATCTTGGAGGACTTTATCAAGCTTCCGATATGTTCTAGAGATAGACTGATTCAAGTTAAGTTCCTGCATAGGACGTACATGACCCCAGTACGGATGAACAGCATTTCACGTGCAAACAGTGCTACTTGCCCTAAATGCAATCAACAAGACGGTACCTTTTTTCATGTATTTTGGCAATGCCCTGTCATCGCTACGTTTTGGACTGAAGTTTTCCAGCTAGTTAACGCCATTTTAACCGTCCAACTTGTTCCTGATCCCAAGTTGGCGCTCCTGGGGATACTGGGCGAAACCTCCCTCAATAAGCATGCTCAGTATTTAATCCAACTACTTACTTTTTATGGCCGCAAAGAAATACTAAGAGTATGGAAGGGCGCTGGGGGCCCCTTGATTAATCATTGGAAGAAAACAGTGAACCAATCTTTGACATTATAAAAACTGACCTATTTGAGTAGAAATTGTCCAAATAAATTTGAAAAAATTTGGTCTCCATGGACTGGTAATCCAGATATTACCTCTGACACTCCTTCCTAAGCTAAAGTTATAATCTTTAATATTAATAACTTTAATCGGGTTGTAATGCCTGGTGGTGTGGTACTGGGGGGTGGGGGTGGAGGCGACCTAACTAACCTGTTCTTCCCTTCCTCTGTTTATCTTCTCTTTTTCTTCTCTCTTTTAAAGCTATATACCCTGCATTAATACAGAGGTTATAATTTGATGGACTATAATTAAGTTCGGACGAAGTGTCTAATGCTCCTGATACAATTTGGGCTCCCTGGACTCTATGGACAATTCTTAAAAGAATCTCTAGGAAGGAGCCTCTATGTACTAGAATATCCTGTACTATGATTTATGATATTGTTGACCTCTGATTGTATCTAAACTTAATTCTGTCCTGTTGTGGCCTCTTGGCACTGTTTTGTTGTATTAAAATCAATAAAATGATTTGTTAAAAAAAATAATAATGAATAACTGTTGTCTACATTGCTCCATGTATATTGTCATGTAATATGATGAAACATTTTAAAGAGATTGCAAGAATGACCTCACTTAAAGTTGTATTCATGCTGATCTCCTGGAATTAACCCCTTATGTGGTTTAAGATGGTATATCTGCATCCCGCAGGACTTGCTGACGCTCGCTCCTGCGCGGGTACTCGGCGCCGCCCGTTAGGGGGGAGATAAATGAATGGGAACGCAGTTACCATTCATTAATCTAAGTCCCCGTGTCAATGGTTGCCAGCATCAATGAGATGCTGCGGTCATTTGTAACTTCCGAAGTAACACATCCACGCATTAATTTCTGTTAGCGTACTTATAGTACGCTAATAGGAAATAATGCTCAAGGACATCTTGTGGCAAAATAGTAAAATTAAACCTACATTCAAAAGACCCACACTTAAATTTAAAATTAACTCCTTCCCTCCAACCCTCTCCCATTGTTACCTAAACACATTACATGCATTTGAAAAAAAAAGAGAAAAAAAAAACATAAATAGTTACCGTAAGGACTGAACTTTTTTAATATGCATGTCGAAAGGGTATATTAATGTAATTTATGAAATTATGGGCTTGTATTTAGTGATGATGGGCACAAAACTGAAAAAATGCACCTTTATTTTCAAATAAAATATGGGCGCCATACATTGTACTAGGAAAATATTTTAAACATTTTAATAACCGGGACAAATGGACAAATAAAATGTGTGGTTTTTAATTATGGTAGCATGAATTATTTTAAAAATATAATGGCCGAAAACTGAGAAATAATTTTTTGACTTTTTTCTTCTTAAAATGCATTTAGAATAAATTAATTCTTAGCAAAATGTACCACCCAAAGAAAGCCTAATTGGTGGCAAAAAAAAAAAAAAAAAAAGCTATAGATCGTTTCATTGTGATAAGTACCAGTAGTAATAATAGGTGAATGAATGGAAGGAGCGCAGTAAGGTGAAAATTGCTCTGATACAGAAGGGGAAAAACCCCTTAATAGTGCAGTGGTTAAACACTGCTAAGAGAGCAGCAATTGTGCCTCTGAAAACACCTGGAACCTTAATAGCTAATGGAAAAAAATACCTCGGATTAAGCTGCAAATAGGGAAAGAAATTTGCGTTTCGCACGATCGCGAATTTCCACGCAAAGTGATACATTTTCACGTGCAAACGATATCGGTTTTGCACAAAAAACGCATTTTGTGCATGCAAGCGTTATCGTTTCGTGTGTAAATTTGCGAGAAAATGGCCGTGCTATCAGTTAGCACTCTTTTTTATGAATCAAGCCCCTAGTATTCAGTTGCATATAGGAAAAAACTCCATTTACCACTTGATCACTATGTAAATATATAAACACTTTAAACACACAAAAAAAAGATAAGTTCTATTGTTCACAGTTCTATGTAGCTCACCTAACTGTAATCTAGGTGATCTAATCTAAATGTATATATTTATCTTAATAATCTTTTCATTTTTTTAAATTATTAGGGATGAATGAGCGCAATCAACAGCCAAATCTGCCATGAACTCACGTTAGGCCAGAACAAGTGTTTACTATAAAAAGATCTTAAATAGAAGTGAAACGATCATAAATAGAAGTAAAATGTTGGTAAGATCTTTTGATCTATTTTTTTTTTCTTTATTGCGAATTTGCAAATAAAAGTTTTTGCCAGCAGATTTGAAAGTGAAATGTATCTTTACCCATCAGAATTACAGCTGTATATACAGTGTTTATCCCGCCAGAGTCGTACGTTGGGTCATTACACTAACAGTGTAATGGTGTGCACAGGAAACTATGGAACAAATTTCAATGCAATTACCGGGGATAAAAACCCAGTAATTTGATGTGTACAGTGCTGCTATCTAGCAACGCCTGTGAGAGGTAGAGATGTCGCGAACATCAAATTTTGTGTTCACGAACGTCGAACTCGAACATCTGTAAAAGTACAAGTTCCCGCGAAGCGGGCGAACCACCATAGACTTCAACGAGCCGGCGAATTCTAAAACATACAAAGACTGATTCTGGCCACAAAAGTGATGGAAAACTTGTTTCAAGGGGTCTAACACCTGGATGGGGGCATGCCGAAGGGGGATCCATGCCAAAAGTCACACCAAAAATTACGGAGTTGCCGCAGAGTCGGGTTTAATCCCTAATGCTGGGTACACACTATGAGATTTTTATGGTGGATTTACTGTCAGATCGATTATTTCCACCATGTCCGATTTTCTTTCCGATTGAATTCCGACCGATTTCCTATTAAAGTTAACGGAAATCGATCGGAAAGCAAATCGGACATGTTGGAAATAATCGATCTGACAGTAAATCGACCATAAAATCTCATAGTGTGTACCGCGTGCGAGCGGCGAAAGAGGGTCCCCCCAGCCGCCTGAGCCCAGCGTAGCCGGAACAAAAAGTTCCGGCCAGCGCTAAGGGCTGGATCGGAGGCGGCTGACGTCAGGACGTCGGCTGACGTCCATGACGTCACTCCGCTCGTCGCTATGGCGACGATCTAAGCAAAACAAGGAAGGACGCTCATTGCGGCCTTCCTTGTTTATTCTGGGCGCCGGAGGCGATCGGAAGAACGCCTCCGGAGCGCCCTCTAGTGGGCTTTCATGCAGCCAACTTTCAGTTGGCTGCATGAAATAGTTTTTTTTTTTATTTAAAAAAAACCCTCCCGCAGCTGCCCTGGCGATCTTAATAGAACGCCAGGGTGGTTAATGCATCTATGGGGAGAGTGGAGTCTGTGCAGTGGCGTAGCTAAGGAGCTCTGGGCCCCGATGCAAGTTTGACAATGGGGCCCCCCCACGCACTCTATAAATAACAATTGATACGGCGCACCAAAACCTGTGAATGGAAACTACAGTGTCAGAGGTGCAAGAAGGTTATGGGAAACAGCTTATCAATGGTTACTATTTAAAGTATCTATAGAAGTGATTATTATGAGCACAGGTCCAATAGAGAGCTAATACTGCAGTTGAAGGAGGGCCCTTTGGGGCCCCACTGGCCCAAGGGCCCCGATGCGGTTGCAACCTCTGCAACCCCTATTGCTACGCCCCTGAGTCTGTGGCTTACCGATGCACACCACAGTGCAGAGATAACAAGCGGTAATCCTCCAGGGTAAAGCCGCTGCGGGGTCCGTGCATGCTGCCGAAGTCTATCTCCCTTCACTTCTGCTTACATAATCAATGTAGAAGTGAAGGAAGATAGACTTCGGCAGCATGCACTGACCCCACAGCGGCTTTACCTCGGAGGATTACCGCTTGTTATCTCTGCACTGTGGCGATTACAGCTCGTTATCTCTGCACTGTGGTGTGCATCGGTAAGCCACAGACTCCACTTTGCCCATAGATGCCTTAAAGAGACGGGCAAAGAAGAGGACAGGGCAGGGGCAAACGCAGGATTTTTAAGGGAGGGATTCCTGAAAGGTCCAGAAGCAAATACAGAAAGAACACTCACCGCGAACTCGAACCACCTAAGTTTGCGTGAACAAGTTCTCCGGCGAACCGTTCGGGCCACCTCTACCTCAGATGCGATATTAGAATTTGTGGGCCGCCGGGTAATGACGCCATGGGTCAAGCATTACACACGCAGTGTTACCAAATTCTGCCATTTGGCTGCATGTAATTACATAAGCATTGAGCTCAGTTTACCATGGAAAAGAGGCCTTAGTCACAAATAATGACACAGTGTAACATGTAATTTATTTATTTTTATTTTTTTTAATCTGAGGTTGTTAGGTAAATATTTTTAAAACCTGCGAAATACCAGATGATTTTTTTCAATAGACCCTGATAAACAATTCTTTAGAACTTTAAGAAGGATGTACTTTTTTTTCCCTCACGGCTGTACATACACCTCTAGTAGTTAGGCCTTGTTATTGAACAGAGGTACTTACACACTGTTCCTTCTTTAAGGCTACTTGCACACCAAGACGTTGTGTTCGGTGCTACGTTAAGGTCGCATAAAGTGCACCTAACGCAACGTATGGTGGTGCGGGAGAGGACGGTAGAGTGAGCCGCGTTAGGCAGCTCTATCCGTATAAGGTCTCCCAGAGTGGCGCTGATTGGCCGGCGGGACCACGTGATGCGGAGCGAGACACTCCGCATCACGTGGTCCCGCCAGCCAATCAGCGGCCGCCAGTGCAGTGAATATTAAGTAGCCATGTGCGCGGCTACTGTAGCTGCATCTCCCCGCCTCCTCTCCGCCCCCCCCCCCACTGAGCATGTGCAAACAGTCTAACGCGGCTACAGTCGCCCTAACGCCGTAGCATGCTGCACTTTCCGAACAACGTGCAGCGTTACATGTAACGCAACGTGGGCAGTGTGAACAGCCCACTTGTGTTACATTGCTGTGCGTTGGGGGAGCGTTACAGGCTGCATTAACGTGCGCCTGTAACGTCCCTGTGTGGAAGCAGCCTTAAAGACATTTTAACTGAATAAGCTAGCTGCAACCAACGTAATGTTTAATTAAATTAAGTCTATTCCCCTATACATGATTTGGTCTTTTGTAAGGAGGTAAACCTACCCTCCTACAGTGATGACCCGAACGGTTTGCATGCAAACGTATTCGCGCGAACATCGGTGGTTCGCGTTCGCAATCGAACATGAACTTTATGCGAGTTCGACCCGCCCCCTATACTACATCATTGGGCTAAACTTTGACCCTCTACATCACAGTCAGCAGACACATGGCAGCCAATCAAGCTGCACTCCCTCCTGGAGCCGGCCCCCCCCCCCCCCACACTTTTAAAAAAGGCAGCAGCGTCGGCCATTTTCTCACTCAGTCTGTTGCTGAATCAGTGAGAGTAAGGAGAGGGGTTGCTGCAGAGATAGCCCTTGCTAATTGCTATACTGTGCCAGGCCCAGCACATTCAGTGCCTACCTTTTCACTGCACCACCTGACCTGTGTGACTGCTGCACTGCACATTGTATTCTAATACCAGTCACTGCATACCTTTCACTGCACCTGTGTGAATGACCGCACGCTGTTTTATATACCAGTCCGTGCATACCTCTTCACTGCACTTGTGTGACAGCTGCACATTGTATTGTAATACCAGTCACTGCATACCTTTCACTACACCTGTGTGACTGACCACATGCTGTTTTATATACCAGTCTTTGCATACCTGTTCACTGCATCTGTGTGACAGCTGCACATTGTACTGTAATACCAGTCACTGCATACCTTTCACTGCACCTGTGTGACTGGTATTGGTAGCCTGTCGGTGGAATGGATGTGTCAGCAGGGGTAAAAAAAAGATGCAAAGCAAGCATTTAAAATTTTTCGCTTTTGTTGAGCCTTTATTAGAGATGTAGCTTATTCTACCACTCTGGTGTTCCACAGAGAGACATAGGGATGGCTCAAACCTCAGATTTTGGGTTCGCGAACCGCAAATGCGAACTTGCGCAAAAGTTCGCGAACTCAGCGAACCGCAATAGACTTCAATGGGCAAGCGAACTTGAAAAACTACAAACACTGTTTCTGGCCACAAAAGTGATGGAAAAGATGTTTCAAGGGGTCTAACACCTGGAGGGGGGCATGGCGGAGTGGGATACACGCCAAAAGTCCCAGGGAAAATTACGGATTTGATGCACAGTAGGGTTATAATCCCTAAAGGGCAGAAATCACATTGCATTCCTAAATTGGAGGCATAAAGTGCTTGAAAACATCTTGCGTGTGTATACATGGATCAGCAGGTAGTGTAAGTAGTATACTGCTTCACACTCACAGACCAAACTCACTGTGTAACGCACCGCAAACAGCTGTTGGTGTAGTGATGGCCGTGCTGGACTGGTGCACACCATTGGCGAGAGCGCAGGCGATGGCGGTTTTCAAGCCCATATGGTCTGGCTGAGCTAGCTCAATGACAGAACAACAGTGATTGTCCAGCTGATCGAATTTGGTCTGTCCACAATGAAGCAATGACCTTATTATCTTGGGTGTGCCCCCCAACACACTCATATAGGTCATTGCTTCACTGTAGATAGGCAAGCCCCTTCACAGCAGCAAGGTAACGATCACAAAGGGGAATTGACACAAGTACATGCCTTTTGTTTTGTTGTTGCAGCCGCAGTGCAGCCAGAAAAATTAGGCGCGCATGTACACACCAGAAAAATTATTATTGTTTTTGTTAGCGGCCGCTGCTAGCATTCAGGAATCCACCTGGAGTCCTGGACCCTGTTGGTGGTGTCGGAGAAGGCAGTCAAGCGGCCTGCAGGCAGAGATGCTGTGTGGGGACTGACATAGTCTTCGGGCAGGCAGTCACACGGCCTGTAGGCAGAGATGCTGTGGGTGGACCGACTCAGTCTTGGGGCAGGCAGCAGCGGACGGCAGGCAGGCAGAGATGCTGTGCGGGGACGGACTTAGTCTTCGGGCAGGCAGTAGCCCTCCGGGATCCATGCCTCATTCATTTTTATAAAGGTGACTTCTCTTATCATTGACAATGCCTCCAGCTGCGCTAAAGGTCCTTTCTGACAGGATGCTTGAGGCAGGGCAAGCCAGAAGTTGGATGGCAAATTGTGACAGCTCTGGCCAAAGGTCAAGCCTGTGCACCCAGTAGTCCAGGGGTTCATCGCTGTTCAGGGTGTCTGTATCCACACTTAAGGCCAGGTAGTCGGCTACCTGCTGGCCGAGGCGTTGGTGGAGGGTGGGTCTGGAAGGGCTACGGCTAGGCGTTGGACTAAAGAATGTCCGCATGCCAGACATCACCATAAGATCGCTAGAGCATCCTGTCCTTGCCTGTGTGGACATGGGAGGAGGAGGAGGAAGATTACTGGCAGTGGCACTTTTATTCCGTTGTGTTGTGACATCACCCTTAAATGCACTGTAAAGCATACATGCCAGCTTGTTGTGCAAGTGCTGCATCCTTTCTGCCTTCTGGTAATTTGGTAACATATCCGCACTTTGTGCTTATACCGAGGGTCTAGTAGCGTTGCCACCCAGTACAGGTCATTCCCCCTGAGTTTTTATATGGGGGTCCCTCAACAGACTGGACAGCTTGATAGACCCCATCTGCACAAAGTGGGGTGCCGACCTACTATCCATCTCCTCTTGCTCTTCCTCAGTTATAAACACACACACAATTGTCACAAAGTGGGGCTTTTTGTGAACAGTTTCTCTATTTATTCTTCATTCGCAAATATCTTCAAGGATTGCAGACATGACGTATGGATACAAATTCAAAATTTCATCTCACAAAAAGACTGCCTGACGTGTTTCACGGCCAATAGCCGCTTCCTCAGAGGCACACTGTATACAAATATCTGTTAAAAAAACACATAATATAGGCCATATATAAGTCAAGTACATACCATAGGAGATCAATGCGCACATCAGGAAATGGAGGCCAGAAGCCACATAAAAATGTATGTTTATCTTACCAACAATGCACCCGCAATCTGCAAAGTTACAATATATACAAAGAATAAGCCCAAATTAAAACACAAAAAAAAAAATACTGACAGAGTACCATCACCTCAGTACCGTATCAAACCGCAATCTAGGCGCCTACCAAAAGCGCTTGCAGTAAGAGCTGATAGAGTGTATACCCTCATAGTGTCATAAATTTCAATAGAAAAATGTGAAACCCACATGCAAAACCCAAGTTTCCACCAAGGAACGACATCATATGTATACATGCAAGCCAAAACCCATATACTGTACATACATGGGCAATCTGAATAGTTCAGTGCATAGATATCAGCAACGCCACATCAGGGTACATTAGGCCCATCAGATCAAAAGCATCATGTGTCCATACACTGTCAGATTAGCGGGAAAGGCCTGCATGCATAACAAATAAGATTCCAGAAGCATACAAAAGAAGGAAGACCTAGGTGCCCAAAGATAATATATCTCAATTATAAAAGCCATCCAATATGGTGCATACTGCCTGGATTAGCTCCTACGGCTTTCCGCCTTTAGGTAGACCACTCCCCATCCCCTACTTACTTACCTTCTTCTTCTACTTCTCACTCTCCTTGTCTTTTCCTACCTTTTCATACTCTTATACTTTATTCATACCACACCATATACTCTTTAACTAAATACTTAGCTGGCCCACTAGCTCTTCCTACAAACAGCCAAGCAATGCTAAAGCCCCCCCCCCCCCCCCCCCAGTACACCTCTCCCCCTGGTGAATACACTAAGGGCTTGATTCACAAAGCGGTGCTAACCTACTTAGCACGTCTAAAGTCTTTAGACGCGCTAACCAGGGTGCTAAGTAGGTTAGCACCGGATTTCTCAATCATATCGTGCGCTAACTTTGCGCGCGTAAAGTTTTACGCGCGCTAAGTCCCACAGGCTTTAATGGGCACTTTGCGTGGTGCGCCCTGCGCTCTGTGCAGTACGCGCGTAAAGTTTTACGCGCATAAAGTTTTGCGCGCGTAAAGTTTTATGCACGAAAAGCATGTTTAGACGTGCTAAGGGGGTTTTCACAGGCGTGCTAACAGTTAGCACCGCTTTGTGAATCAAGCCCCAAGTTGGCAATCCCTAATCACACTGGTGATTAGGCTATTTGAGCTCTCAAATTATTAATATCAGGAGGTCTAATTCCACCCGGCCTTTTTGGCTTATGAATGGGTGGCTCCTGATTCCTGACAAATGTCTGTTATATTTTTAAAGGTTTAATGTCATGCAACATCTGTCTTCACCGCATACAATGTTTTCGAGTTTCTTGGTTATACTGTTTTGAATTGCGACTATAAATTATAGTTTGTATTTTGAATATATGTTACCAGTTCCTTCTTATATGAATGCTAACTTAATTGTTTGTACACTATTCCTTACAAAAAGTTTTGTTATTGTATGTTCTGTCAATTTCAAAATCAATAAAAATGATTGAAACACAATTGTAAAAATAAAACGTGATACAAATACCTGTAATCTAAAGAGAAGCTGCGTTCACCAACGATTCCATGTCTAACATAGACTGCAAGAGATGCTGGGACAGTGTACCACGTGTGTCTAAAAACTCAGGCCAGCCAATCAAAGTGGCCCATAGCATAGAAGGGGTGGAAGATAGTATGTAAATAGCCGGAAACCGGCACACGAGAGTGGAGCGCACGCCCGGCCGCCATACACCACTGGAACACATACGCCGGGCAGTATGGGAAAGTGGGAGGTCCCTGACTGGATCAGGTGACCACAACACACACACACACACGAGTGGGTGACGCGCACGTCCGGCCGCTGTAAAACGCCAGAACACACATGCCAAATAATATGGGGAAGTGGGAGGTCCCTGCCTCACAGGGGGATCAGGTGATCACACCAACAGACAGGCTTATATCCGCAGGTGTACTATGCGAATCTCTATAGATGCAGCCCGCTCCAAAAGATACCCCTATGGTGTAAAACCCCCCCAAAAGGGAGGAATAGATGCGGAATAGAACGTGTAAAATACCTCACAATAAAGGGCTATAAATAATGAGCCCTAAACTGTATTATAAAATAAAAGTGAAAAAAGAGATTTTATTTATTCTTACTAATGAAGATGTGTGTGAACAGCAAGCCCTAAGAGTGACAGTCAAATGAATATAATGAAACAGTGGCACCATCTACTGGTTGCAAAGATGACTGCACACCCCCAATCACATAGCCACCATGTATACAGCCCATATAGATGTGCAAATATCCAGTGATAAATACATAAGGAAGAAAAGAAGAAAAGTAGTGTGGGGGAGTCAGATCACATGAAAAATATAGATGAAGGGGGGAAGAGGAAAAGGGAGAGAAAAGTTTTTTTGTATATATATATATATATATATATATATATATATATATATATATATATATATATATATATATATATATATATATATATATATATTTCTGGGCAAGAAAAGGGGCAATTATGTATACAAAAATATAATATGCTTACAATGGCCCATAATGTTGATTATATAAAAAAAATGGATGAAAAAAGGCCCTATATCCGAGATGTGCATATTCTGTACATAATCCATCTATAAGAACATTTTATAACTCACAAAGTCATGTAACCCTGGTTTTTTATCAGCTGTGAATTTCCAAATCCACTTTGCTTCTAATTGATACAGTTTTCTATCTATGTCTCCCCCTCTGATGTTAGAATGCACTCTATCCAGTACCGCAAACCTAATGCATTTGAAGTTACCTCCATGTACCTCTATAAGGTGTTTGGCTATAGCCGATTTTTCACCTTTTTTCCCTGTGTCATACAGGTGCTCATATATCCTCTCTCTGAATTCTCTTTTGGTCTTTCCTATATAAAATGCGTTGCATTTGCATATAGCGACATATACCACAGCTGTGGTCCCACAATTGGCATAATGTCACAGTTTGACTGTAGACTCTCTAGCTTTTAGTGCTATACTATGCCCCTTATGTATGTATTGACAAAACGGGCATCCCCCACATCCATATGTACCTCTAGTTTTGTATGGTTCTCCACGAGCTCCACCCTGATAATGACTATTCATAATTAGAGTTGGGCCGAACGGTTCGCCGGCGAACCTGGTTCGCGCGAACCTAGGTGGTTCGCGTGCGGGTACCGCACGCGAACTTTATTGCGGAAAAGTTCGCCCCATTGCGGTTCGCCCCATAATGCACTGAGGGTCAACTTTGACCCTCTACATCACAGTCAGCAGGCCCAGTGTAGCCAATTAGGCTACACTAGCCCCTGGAGCCCCACCCCCCCTTATATAGGCAGGCAGCGGCGGCCGTGGCCACTCGTGTGCCTGCATTAGTTAGAGTAGGGCGAGCTACTGCAGTCTCTCATAGGGAAAGATTAGTTAGCCTTAGCTTGTCCCTGGCTGCATACCTGTTCATTGATCCTGCCACTGCATACCTGTTCATTGATCCTGCCACTGCATACCTGTTCATTGATCCTGCCACTGCATACCTGTTCAGTGATCCTGCCACTGCATACCTGTTCATTGATCCTGCCACTGCATACCTGTTCATTGATCCTGCCACTGCATACCTGTTCAGTGATCCTGCCACTGCATACCTGTTCATTGATCCTGCCACTGCATACCTGTTCATTGATCCTGCCACTGCATACCTGTTCATTGATCCTGCCACTGCATACCTGTTCATTGATCCTGCCACTGCATACCTGTTCATTGATCCTGCCACTGCATACCTGTTCATTGATCCTGCCACTGCATACCTGTTCATTGATCCTGCCACTGCATACCTGTTCATTGATCCTGCCACTGCATACCTGTTCATTGATCCTGCCACTGCATACCTGTTCATTGATCCTGCCACTGCATACCTGTTCAGTGATCCTGCCACTGCATACCTGTTCATTGATCCTGCCACTGCATACCTGTTCTGTGAACCCACCACTGCATACCTGTTCTGTTCAGTGGACCCGCCACTGTATACCTGTTTAGTGAACCCGCCACTGCATACCTGTTCTGTTCAGTGGACCCGCCACTGTATACCTGTTCAGTGGACCCGCCACTGCATACCTGTTCTGTTCAGTGAACCCGCCACTGCATACCTGTTCTGTTCAGTGGAGTTTGGTGTGTCAGTGTGAAGCAGTACCTTAATTACACTCCCTGATTGATGTATACACATGCAAGATGTTTTAAAGCACTTTAGGCCTGTCATTTAGCATTCAATGTGATTTCTGCCCTTAAAACGCTGCTTTGCGTCAAATCCAGATTTTTCCCGGTGACTTTTGGCGTGTATCCCACTCCGCCATGCCCCCCTCCAGGTGTTAGACCCCTTGAAACATCTTTTCCATCACTTTTGTGGCCAGCATAATTTTTTTTTTTTTTCAAAGTTCGCATCCCCATTGAAGTCTATTGCGGTTCGCGAACTTTAACGCGAACCGAACCTTCCGCGAAAGTTCGCGAACCCGGTTCGCGAACCTAAAATCGGAGGTTCGGCCCAACTCTATTCATAATCTGCACTCCTATAGTTCTAGATCTTCTAAAAACTACACGGGGTATTTGGGTACTACTCTTCCTAACGTTTTATCCAGTTTCAAAATTGGCCAGAACTTATTTAGAGCTTGTTTGATTATCATGTGTTCCCCACAGAATGTGGTATTCATGGATAATGAATAATCCTCTGCATTCTGTTTCATTGGCTTTTTCTTTTTCTCATATAACAGCTTCCTTCTGTCTAAGGCCACTGCTCTAGGCTCGTTTTAGGCTTTTGCTAGAATATCCCCTCTTCAGGGCCCATATGCAATTGACTTTTTCACCTGTGTTTTCTCCAAGGAGATAATTTTTCATCTTCGATTTAAAATAACTTTCCAGCACTTTTCAACTAAAAAAGTACAAAAAAGTAGGTGAAAAAGTACTATCAACATTATTTTGAGTATTTTCTTGCTTTCTGGGGGCTTAAAAGGCATTTTATTGACAAGTTTAAAAATATCACCTAGGAGAAAACTCAGGTGAAAAAGTGAATTGCATATGGCCCCAGGAGTCTAATTTGTAATTGCTTGGCTTCTAACTGAAAGTTGTTAAAATCCGTGCAGTTTCTTCTGAGCCTCACATATTGAGAGTATGGGATACTCTTCATAGTACTTACGGGGTGGGCGCTGTCTGCTCTTAAGATGAAAATAAGTGGCTGTAGGTTTGCGGTATAACGTGGTAGCCAAACTTCCATCATCCTGCTTCATGATTTTTAGTTCGAGAAATTCCAACTCTATCTGATTAAAGGTATAGGTGAATTTTAAATTTCACTCATTAATATTCAACCAATTAACAAAATTATGCAGCTAGTCCTCGGTGCCCTCCCAGCTAAAAAAAAACACATCATCAATAAATCCATGCCATGTGGTAATCAGATACATGAAGTCATAACCATCCTCTGCAAAGATTTCATCCTCCCATCCCCCCAGGTAGAGGTTAGCATACGACGGGGCACAAGTTGTTCCCATCGCCGCTCCCTGCACCTGGATATAATAGGTCCCTCCAAAAACGAACACATTGTGAGGAAGCAAAAAAATACAGCAGATCAATGACAAATGAATTCAGTTCTTTATGTTCAATACCAGAGCAGGGACAAGGTCCTCCAGCACCCAAGGCTGAGACACCAAAGTGCGCCCTCCACCCCTCCCACACCAGCCGTCACACACTGATTGCTATTAGACTAAGAGGGCCACAGGGCCCACAACCTCCCTAACACCTTAATATCTAGTTATCTGGCTTGCAGTCACTGCTATGTATCCCCTTTTCTTATTTCTCTTTGCTTCATACACAATTAGGAATGACAGCTGAATGAATTGTGCGCCCTCTCCTACACTGCGCCCTGAGGCTGGAGCCTCTCCAGCCTATGCCTCGGCCCGGCCCTGTTCAATACCCATCTTGTTCAAAAACCTTTGTATCACCATCACCCCCCGGCCATGAGGTATGCTACTATATAGTCCCTCTACATCTAAAGATACCAACAAACTTTGTCTAGACACATGTATATCATCCAGAATAGTCCATAAATGAGAGCTATCCTTTACAGATGAAGGTAAGCTAGCTACATGGGGTATAAGATGGATGTCAATATATTTGCTGACATTCTCTGTAAGGGAACCATAGCCCGCTACTATTGGGCGCCCAGGTGGATCTAAGATGGATTTATGTACCTTCGGTGTACAATAAAATGTGGGAGTGCATGGGAATTCAATGGTTAGGAACTTCCAAATCTTATCATTAATAAGGCCATCATCTTTGGCCTTAAAAAGAATGTCATCGAGTTCTCTTTTGTATCGCATAATCACATCTCCATTGATCTTACGATAGTTATCTCAGCTACGTAATAATTTCATACACATTTTCTCATAATCCTCATACATTATAACAAGGTTCCCACCTTTATCAGATGGTTTTATTGTAAGATGTTTCATCTCTTTAATCTCATCTGGTGCTCTCTTCTCAAGGGGGTCTAGATTGGGCTCTACAATAAGTCTTTTGAAATGTTTGATTATATACTCCATCACAGTATTGATGAATATATTAATACTATTTAATTTCTATTTTATATTAACACTCTGACAATTCTGTATATTGGGGAAATATTTAGATCTTATTTTCAATCTGGAGTAGTCAATGTTTACCAAATTAGTATCAGATGAACTTTCGGCTAGGAGCTCTTCAAGGTCTATACAGGCCTGGATGTCAATATCATCCCAGCCTACAGGATATTGGCCTCAATTCACTAAGATCATGCTGGAGATAATAAGGCAAGAGAAAACTTACCTCCACACAGTAAGAGAGTTATCTTATCTCTTCATTCCTTAAGTTACCTCCTCTGTAGTTAATTTACCTCCGCTGTAGTTAATTTACCTCCTCTGTAGTTATTTTCACACGCAGTTAATAAAACAACCTGTCTTTAAATCTGGAGTTATTTTAAGGATTGAAGAGTTAACTTAAAGACAGAAGAGTTAACTTTAGGTTTGCCTGAGGTAAAATTTGTCCTGGATACGACATGCCTCATCACCATGGTGATCACTCTAGAAACGTTATTAAAGACAGGAGATAAGGTTAGTGAATTGAGGCCATTGGCCTCAATTCACTAAGATCATGCTGGAGATAATAAGGCAAGAGAAAACTTACCTCCACACAGTGACAGAGTTATCTTATCTCTTCATTCTTTAAGTTACCTCCTCTGTAGTTAAGTTACCTCCTCTGCATTTATTTTCACACACAGTTAATTAACAGCCTGTCTTTAACTTTAGAACTCTGGAGTTATTTTAAGGATCGAAGAGTTAACTTAAAGACAGAAGAGTTAACTTTAGGTTTGCGTGAGGTAAAATGTTTCCTAAATACTACATGCCTCATCACCATGGTGATAACTATAGAAACGTTATTAAAGACAGGAGAGAAGCTTAGTGAATTTAGGCCATTGTGTGTTATCATCTCTCCTCAAGGTAGCTCTGAGGTATTAATTGGACAGAAGTTTAAACTTTTTTTAAACACATTCATTTGTGATATAGATAATTCTTGATTGGTCAGGTTAACAATTTGCATTTCATCATCTTTGCCATCATTAGTATCACATTCTGGAGGTACAGTATCAATAGATTTGTTATCTTGTATAGCTATATAAGTTTGGGGTAAAAATGTTCCATCACCACCTTTTTGATAGGTTGTGTACCCCCTGTTGCATTCTCCTGTCCCAAAAAAGTGTTGTCAGTTACATTATTACTATGATCTCTATCTATGTTGTCCATACCCTTTCTGTTGACAGGTTGGGGTTTTGAATATCTATATTCGGGTCTGGTGGATCTATGACTAGATGCACTAGACCAGCTGCTGGTCATGGACACATTGGGATGGTCTGTTGCACAAAGAGATGACTTGAACCTCCGATTTTAGGTTCGCGAACCTCAAACGCGAACTTCCGCAAAAGTTCGGGTTCGCACAAACTTTGCGAACCGCAATAGACTTCAATGGGCAGGCGACCTTCCAAAACTACAAACACTGTTTCTGGCCACAACAGTGATGGAAAAGATGTTTCAAGGGGTCTATCACCTGGAGGGAGTCAGTGACTACAAGAGGAACATTTTCTTTTTTTCAAAAAGACCTTATACTTTTTGAGAAAATCAATTTTAAAGATCTCGTACTGAGTTTGGGAAATGTTTCCACCGCCGCCGACTTTAACGGTTAATAGCAAAGCCCCCCTTAAATGCCAGAAACATCAAATTTGCCTGGGAACATTAAGAAGAACAGTAGAAACAAAAGGAATTTTTTAAAAAAAAAAGACCTTATACTTTTTGAGAAAATCGATTTCAAAAGTTCAAAGGAAAAAACGTTTTACATTTAAATGCCGGTAAATGACAGATCGTGGGAAACAATTCCCTGCGACTTCAGCAGTTAATAGCAAAGGCCCCTTACATCCTAGCAACACCAAATGTGCAGGATATGTTAAAAAGATAGTGGGAAACGATATTTAAAAAAAAATATTTTTTTTTTAATTAAATTTTTTTGTTATGTGCTGAGTGTGGGAAATTTCCCCCCAAAAATGACGTGGGGTCCATTCTGCCGAGCTCTCTGTAACCCCTTGTCCCCTATGCAGGCTGGGATAGCCAGAATGCGGAGCCCCGTCCGCGTGGGGCTTCGCACCCTGAGCTATACCAGCCCGAATGGTCCATGGTATGGGGGGCTCCGGGGAGAGGGGAGAGGGGCGGCCAAGCCTTCCCCTCTCCCCCTGAGCCCTTGTCCAATCCATGGACAAGGGGCTCTTCCCCACTTCCGGTGACCCAGGAGGAGGTGAGGGCGACGACTCCCTGGGGGGGGGGTTCATGGTGGCATCTGGGAGTCCCATTTAAGAAGAGGATCCTAGATGCCCACCGCCCTCCCAGGAGAAATGAGTATCGCGGTACAAAGTACCCCTTACCCATTTCCACAAAGGGGTAAAATGAAATAAAAACCCAACCACTAAAAAAGTCCTTTAATGTCCTTAATTAACCAGAAATACTTACCTGTACCTTTAAAAAAAAGTTCCCATGCCAATATCCTCGGAAATGTCCCACGCCAATATCCTCCATCTTGCGATCTTCAATTAAGTTGATTGAAGATCTCCCACGAGCTATACTAATTATAGCTTAGAACGTGTCCTGCAGACACATAGCGCCGGCTCCCGCTATCCTCCCCGCCTCCTCACCTGTCACCCTCACCTAGGCTGGCACTGGGTGCCAGCCTAGGTGAGAGTGACACAGGTGAAGGCAGGTGGGGAGAGACAGCGGGAGCAGGCAGCTATGCGTCCGCACAGGACGCATTCTAAGCTATACTAACTGGTTCATGAATGATCCGGTTCTTTTTACTGACTTGAATCGAATGAATCAGCTCTGAACTGATTCATTCGATTGAATTCATTAATAAGAACCGGATCATTCATGAACCAGTTAGTATAGGTTAGAATGCGTCCTGTGCGGACGCATAACTGCCGACTCCCGCTGTCTCCCCCCACCTGCCTTCACCTGTCACCCTCACCTAGGCTGGCACCAGGTGCACCGATGGGTGCTCCAAGTGCCAGCCTAGGAGGCGGGGAGGACAGCGGGAGCCGGCAGCTATGCGTCCTATGCGGACGTATTCTCTGCTATGTGGGGGGTGGCGGAGATCTTCAATCAACTTAATTGAAGATCGCAAGATCCGCACGCACGGAAGCGTGACATATCTTCCTCCTCCTGCTCTGATTCTGGCACCCCACTTAACACTCCGGCGGCAGCCATCACCAAAGTGCCATCATCCCAGGGCTCAGCGGTGTGGACATTTTTTTGTGCGTCTGCCTCAAATGAGAGCAATGCTATCTGTACTCTCTGCCACCGAAAAATTGAGCCTTGGAAAGACCAAGACCCACTTAGGGGACAACTACCTTATGAAGGCACATATTTATAAAGCACAAACTGCAATGGGATGACCACCTGAGGAAAAGCAGCACACAAAAGCAAAGCCACACACCACAGTGTAAGATACCAGGCCACAATTATTTCTCAAAAAAGGCGATACCCAAACTGTACCGTGATGTTGAAAGGCAAGTGGTGTCATCTCTGGCACACAGTGTTGGATCAAGGGTCCATCTGACCACATATGTCTGGTCTGCAAAGCACAGTCAGGCATGCCCGAAGACAGTCCCCACCAGGGCCGGATTTGTACATATTACTGCCCAAGGCCCATTGTTACCAGCCTCTGACCAATAGCAGCTCAACACACACACACCAACTTACACACACTTTTTCTCCAAACGTACAGTCTTAGGGCCCTGACACACCAAAAAAGGTTTTGCAGGGTTATTTTTCCTTCAAAAACACTTCTATTGACTTACAATAAAATGCAGCAAAATAGCCCCGATTGCGATTTTTCAAAAAATCCTGGTCGCCACAATTTAACTACGATTTTACCATTTTCAATGCAGAGTTAATGAAAGCATTTTTGAAA
The DNA here is from genome assembly GCF_040937935.1 of Hyperolius riggenbachi. Classification (NCBI taxonomy): domain Eukaryota; kingdom Metazoa; phylum Chordata; class Amphibia; order Anura; family Hyperoliidae; genus Hyperolius; species Hyperolius riggenbachi. The sequence continues at coordinate 399,720,508 of NC_090647.1, read as the reverse complement.
AACAACCTGCAAAATGCTTTTTAGTGTGTCAGAGCCCTTCAAGGGTGTAACGAATGTGGAATTATCTCCGAGGTCAGCGCACAACATGTGCGCTGACACTGCAGAAACCCTCCACAAGAGCTTGGAAAAGGGAACCCAACTTTGGTGCAAATGCACCTGTAGAGAGGAAATCCAACCGGCAGATGGAGCTGTGGAGTGCAGAGGAATAAACCCTCTGCACTGCCACAGATGGCAGATAGAAATTGTACAAAGTGAAGCAATACAGGGCAAGATAGCCTCTCTCTCTCTCTCTCTCTCTCTCTCTCTCTCTAGAGAGAGAGAGAGAGAGAGAGAGAGAGAGAGAGAGAGAGAGAGTGAGCACAGAGACAGAATGTATGTATGTCCACCAATCTAGTCGCCAACCGGCGATGGAGGACACACAACAGCGAAGACCAAGTGAGAAAGCAATAGCAAGAATGGCGATTGCTAATAGAGACACAAGACTGAGTAAAGACAGATCATAGGAAGACTAAAGATAGAACCAATTAACAAACTGTAATCCAACATGAAAGAACAGACAGGACTAGCTACACGTGGTCACCACATGTTAAGCGCAATAGCAACAAAGCGCGTGCAAGGCACGGTCACCACATGTTAAGTGCAACAGCGACAAAGCATACCAACCCTGACGAACAAATGAAACACGAAAAAAGAAAACAAACAAAGAACGCGAACGCTTGCTAATTGGTTGCCTCACCCAGACAACAGCAAGCGTTCGTTCCAGACAAGACAGACAGAAGGAGTAACCAGTAGCAACCGCAGCTAAGGTTAAACTCCAAGGTTCAGACAAGAGAGATCCACCGCCTCTAACGCTAGGGCGAATGCGATCTAGGAACAGGACAGAACGATTTACTGTCAGCCACCGCTGGCGACAATACCATCGCACGGATGAGACAAGACAGACAGAAGGAGCAACCAGTAGCAACCGCTGCTCTGGCTATGCTCCAAGACAGAGTACCGAGAGATCCACCACCTCTACCGCTAGGGCGAATGCGATCCCAACAGACAGACAGATGGAGCAACCAGTAGCAACCGCTGCTCTCGCTTACACTCCAAGACAGAATACAGAAAGATCCACCGCCTCTACCGCTAGGGCGAATGCGATCCAAACAGACAGAGCGATTCACTGTCAGCCGCCGTTGGAGAAAGTGCAATCGCAACAGATAAGACAGAACTAGGCAATACAGATAATAAACAACCTGCCTGCACTAGAAGGAATGCTAGTTCACTCCCAAGGATAACTACTCTAAGACAATATTTAGCAAACAATTAGCAGAGGGGCTGTAACTCAAGGTAAGTCCAGCAGAACCAAACCTTTATGACAAGCAAGGAATTCTGGGAGGAAATGGCATTTATACTGCAAGCCTTCAAGGGAGGCAGAGCTATCAATAGCCAGATAAGTGAATGCAAATCCCTCACCAGAACAGCAAGTCTGAAACTTTCAGAGTGAAGACAGGTCTCCTTTCCAGGGACCTGCAACATACAGACCTGAAAAATGGTCAAAAAGCTGCCTGCCTGTGCAGACAGCAGAGCAGATCATTACAAAGGGAACCTGAAGCAAAAATACAAATTAGCTTACTTACCTTAGTAGATCCTCCTGGTGCCCACTGTTTCAGTTTTGGGACCCTCTGAGCATGTTCAGACCTCACAACTGCTGCTCGGGACCCTCTTCTTCTTTGAGGCTGCCCTTCCATCTGTGTTCAAACGCATCACAATTGTACTGGGCATGCGCAAGTATGGTCCGCACATTTCCAGTAGCACAAAACCAATTATGTATGGCTGTAATGATCCGCTCAGCTGTCTGCACAGACAGACAGCTGTTTGACCATTCCTTAAGTCTGAGGGCTGCAGGTCTCTGGAAAAGAGACCTGTCTTTGCTTTGCAAGTTTCAGACCTGCTCTGCTGCTGAGGAATGTGCATACATTCGTTATGCAAATTGCCTACTTATGCAACACGTTACAGATAAAACACAAAAGTACAGTTCCACCCCTAATACACATCCAATTTCCAACAACGACACATTGGGGCTTTAAGTGAACAAGTATTCGTCTTTTATTTCTTCATATCAAAAAGGTCTTCATAGCAACGGACACACAAGTAGACATCATTTCCAGAAATTTCAATAACAACCAAAACCGATTGCCTGACACGTGTTTCACGATCAGAGATCGCTTCCTCAGAGGCATTCAGTATACATGTATATCATACGTGGATCCAAAAGAAGATCACAGACCACAATCTGTAAAGATATGAAGACCAACACCAAACGGACCAGCGTCCAGAGAGAACCACCGTCCGTGGTGATACGGAAGTGTCACCACGGACGGTGGTTCTCTCTGGACGCTGGTCCATTTGGTGTTGGTCTTCATATCTTTACAGATTGTGGTCTGTGATCTTCTTTTGGATCCACGTATGATATACATGTATACTGAATGCCTCTGAGGAAGCGATCTCTGATCGTGAAACACGTGTCAGGCAATCGGTTTTGGTTGTTATTGAAATTTCTGGAAATGATGTCTACTTGTGTGTCCGTTGCTATGAAGACCTTTTTGATATGAAGAAATAAAAGACGAATACTTGTTCACTTAAAGCCCCAATTTGTCGTTGTTGGAAATCAAATTGCCTACTTGCCTCCTTTGAAGGCTGGCAGTATAAATACCATGCTCTCCCAGAATCCTTGGCTGGTCATCTTCATGGTTTGTTACTGATCAACACTCCTAGGGCCTGATTCACAAAGCGGTGCAAACTTTTTCGCGGACTTTTGCGTGCGCGATCGCGGACTTTTGCGCGCGCAAAAGTCCGCGAAAAAGTTTGCACCGCTTTGTGAATCAGGCCCCTAGAGTGTCAGCCTTGCCTGTTTGTCAAAGATTATCTTAGAGTATTCTTGGGACTGTACTAGGCATTCCCTCTAGTGCAGTCAGATTGTATTATCTGTTTTGCCTGTACAGTCTTTGTGTCTCGATTGCCTTGTCGCCAACGGTGGTCGACAGGGAATCGTTCTGTCAGTCTGGGGTTGCTAACCAGAGCAGCGGTTGCTACTGGTAGCCCCTTCTGTTCATCTGTCTGGATTGCATTAGCCCTAATGGTAGTGGCAGTGCTTCCTTCTGTGCCTCGATTGCCTTGTCACCAGCGGCGGTCGACAGGGAATCGTTCTGTCTGTCTGGGAGTGTAGGCCAGAGCTGCGGTTGCTGCTGGCTGCTCCATCTGTCTGGATCGCACTTGCCCTAGTGGTAGTGGCAGTGCCTCCTTCTGTATCTCTGCCTTAGGGGTGCTGGCCAGAGCAGCGGTTGCTACTGGCAGCCCCACCTGTCTGTCTGTCTGTCTTGTCTGATACGAACGCTTGCTGTAGGCTTGGTGAGGTAACCGTTTAGCAAGCGTTCGCGTTCTCTATTTCGTGTTTGTGTGTCATTGGTTAGTTAGGGTAGCACACTTATCACTGGGCGCTTAATGTGCGGTGATCGTGCCGAAACGCGTTCGCTGTTGCGAATGAGTGCGGTGTTCGCGTTTAGCTAGCGTTTGTTATTTTCCTTATCTTCTCATTGTGGTTTGCTGTGCTTTTGCTACTCTCATGCTCTGTCCTTCTCAGTCTGGTGTCTGTTGGCAATCGCCTCTCTCCTGCGATTGCATTCCTGCTTTTGTTTCTGCAGATGTGTGTTCACCGTCGCTGGGTGGCGGCTAGATTGGGGAACACACATTTAGTCTGTCTCTGTGCGCTCTCTCTTAGAGGGCTATCGTGCCCTACTTTGCCTTATCTGTAAAATTCCCATCTGGCATCTGTGGCCGTGCAGAGGCTGTGCTCGTCTGCACTTCACAGCCCCACCTGCTGGTGGGAATTGCCCTCTACTGGTGCATTGCACCTAACCTGGGTTCTCCAAATTACACGTTTGTGGAGGATTTCCGCCGCGTCAGCGCATGTCTGGTGCGCTGACCACGGAAACGATTTCGCAAACGTTACAATGGCTTTTTCCTTTGTGCACGAGCAGCTTCGTGTTACTGGACTGAGCAAGTGTGGGCCATACTTGCACATGCGCAGTACGGCTGTGCATGTACACAGATGAGAGCACAGCCACAAGTGGGTCCCAGGCAGCAGTATGGGTACTGAGAAGACCACCTTCTCCCGTATAGGTAGGCCCCCTCTTTTAGCAGTATAAGTAGCCAGAAGACCCTCTGTAGGGGGACAGAAGCACCAGAATGGGAAGCCACAGTATGGGTTAAATGGCCAGGATGGAAAGGGGTGCATACTAGAGAAGAGCACATGGACGGGACAGTTTTGTTTTTTAAGATTAAAGGGAAGATCCGCGCTGCCCAAAAAAAACAAACTGCACTTACCTGGGGCTTCTTCCAGCTCCTGGCAGTCGATCGGTGCCCTCGCCGCAGCTCCTCTCACTCCGGGCGTCCAGCGGTGAAGAAGCCGACCTCGCCAGGTTGGCTTCCTGTGCGCTCCACGGCGCGGGTCACGTGATGTCATCGGGTCTCTACTGCGCACAGGAAGCCGACCCGGAAGCCGACCTGGCGAGGTCGGCTTCTTTACCGCTGGACACCGGGAGTGAGAGGAGCTGCGGCGAGGGGACTGATCGACTGCCAGGAGCTGGAAGAAGGCCCAGGTAGGTGCAGTTTTTTTTTTTTTAGGCAGCGCAGATCTTCCCTTTAAGGCCCGGTTCACATTGGCGTTTTTTTGCGGATCAGAACCGGAATGTATACTGTAGAAACGGAACGAATGTGAATGAATCCAATGTTAATCTATGGATCCATTCACTTGCATCAGTAAAAATTGCTGCAGGCCCTAATTTTCCGGACCGTTCTGCCCAGGGGAACAGATCCGGACCAAAAATGCTGCAGCATTGGGGCAATGTAAAACTGAACGTTTCTTCACACTAGTGAAGAAACGGACCGTTCCATGGGGGATGGGGCCTTGTGGCGACGCAAATCTGAGCAACGGGAGGGTGAAGCAGCCGGGCGGGTGAGCGAGGTTCTATGCATACCTAATCTTCTGTAGCAGCCGGCGGTAGAGGCTTCCGACTAGTCACATGACGCGCTGTGTAGTCACAGCGGAAGAAGAAGAAGCCTCTACTGCCGGCTGCTACAGAAGAATAGGTATGTATTTGCCGGCGAAATTGAGTGAAAATGGATTCGATCAATCATTGATCAGATCCGTTTTCACTTTCCATTTTCAATGTGAACAGGCCGTGGACATAGCCATCCGGATCCAGTGAAGCGGAGACTGGATCCGCTCACCGGATCCTTTTTGGCTGAAACACTGTGAACCAAGCCTAAGTAAAACCACAAGGCAATTCCAGAAAATGTAAAGTAAACAAAACAAGATTTACAGATACCTGAGGCTCCTTCCAGACCCCCCCCCCCCTTTCCCCCTATAGTGTTTCTTGCCCCTCAGTTCCTTTAGACTCATGTCCATCTGCTATTGCCCCACTTAAAAAGCTGCGATTGGCTACAGCTGCAGCTATGGTGCATGTAATGGGTCGTGGCCCAGAGCATTCTGCACATGTGTGGTTTGGAAAGAATCAGAACCGTGCATCCACAGAATGTTATTGGCTGCTGTGATGAGCCACTGAGTAGCATGATTAAGGAGATGCTGTGCGCACAGGACATTGCATGCACCATAGCCGTGAGGCCTCATTCACATCATACACACTTCCATGCGCATTTGGAAGCATGTATGACGTGCTGACATGCAAGAACGGCACAAGGGAATAGACATCCCTTCTGCCGTTCACATCTACTGCGCTGCGCTGCAATGTCAATGGATGGAATCAGCAGCTCTGTGGGTAGCGGCGCAGAGGGCATGCGATCATACGCTTTTACGTTCCGATCGCACGGCCATCTGTGCTGCATAGATGTGAACGAGGTCAGTTGCAACTTTTTAAGAGTGGTAACAGCAATATGACAAAGTCCGAAGGAACTAAGGTGCAAGAACACTATGGGGGCAAGAAGCCCCAGTTATGTAAATCATGCGTGTGTTGCTGTTTTTTAGGTCTCATACCTGATATGAGTTCCAGCACAAGCAAATCTTTATCAACTTACACTGCCCGGGTCCCCTCCTCCTCTGAATTATAAATGTCCTCTCACAGCTGGATGCGAGGCCAGGATGCCAGCTGTTCAGTACCTTCAGCCTTTAGGTAGCAGATCAGGCTGGAAGGTAGAAAAGATGGGGGGAGTTTAGTCTGTTTTCAGTTTCACGTAGTAGCTGAACGCTGAACTGAACTCCTCTTGCTGTGCTTCAACTGGCCGGGACACAGACACAAGCACGGGAGAGGCAGCGGGGATGGGGCAGCTTAACACTGGTCTTTAGAGAATGACAGCGAGCAGAGCTGCAGTGATACAGCCACTGCTCCTCTCCTGTCACATTAGTAAAGCTGCCTGCACTTTGCCCTGTCTGTACACAGACATCCTGCTGTGCGAGCAGAGCAAAGCGGGGGAGGGGGCGGGAGCGGCGGCTGCCGACAATGTTTTAGGGACACAGCTCTGCATTATTGGGGAACGGTGTGGGCGGCTTTGGGGACACTGTTTAGCAGGTTGACTGCCTGGTTGTCAACACGCCCCTTCCTTGGCTCCAACCTAGTCACGGGCCAATGTGGCCGTCCGACAAATCCGGCCCTAGTCCCCACAAACAGCATCTCTGCCTGCACGCCGTGTGACTGCCTGCCTCAAGACTAAGTCGGTCCGCCCACAGCATCTCTGCCTGCAGGTTGCTTGACTGCCTTCTCCGCCACCACCAACAGGGTCCAGGACTCCAGGTGGATTCCTGAATTTTTAAGGCCGCTGCTACAAGCTTTTTCTGGTGCATGTACATGCCCTCATAATTTTTCTGGCTGCACTGCAGCTGCAACAACAAAACAAAAGGCATGTACATGTGTCAATTCCCCTTCGTGATCGTTACCTTGCCATGGTGAAGGGGCTTGCGTTTCACAATGAAGCAATGACCGGCTAAATTAGTGTGTTGGGGTTGGGGGGCACACCTGACCCAAGAAGATAGATAATAAGGTTGTTGCTTCATTGTGGACAGACCAAATTCGATCAGCTGGACACTCAGTCACTGTTGTTCAGTCATTCAGCTACCTCAGCCCAACCATATGGGCTTGAAAACCACCATCGCCTGCACTCTCACGCGCACCAGTCCAGCCCACCAATCACTACACAAACAGTTGTTTGCGGTGCGTTACACAGTGAGTTTGATCTGTAAGTGTGAAGCAGTACACTAATTACACTACCTGATTGATGTATACACATGCAAGATGGCCTCCAATTTAGCAATAAGATGTGATTTCTGCCCTTAAACCCTGCTGTGCGTAAAATCCGGGTTTTTCTCAGGGGCTTTTGGCGTGTATCCCACTCCGCCATGCCCCCCTACAGGTGTTAGACCCCTTGAAACATCTTTTCCATCACTTTAGTGGCCACAATTAGTGTTTGTAGTTTTGAAAGTTTGCCTGCCCATTGAAGTCTATGGCGGTTCGAAAGTGTGCATGTCCGCAAACTTTTTTCACGTGTTTGCGTTTGAGGTTCGCGAACCTAAAATCGGAGGTTCGAGACAACTCTACTGGACCTCTCTCAGCATGACCTTTTTACTTTTAAACGCACCCAAAATAGATTCCCTGAGGTCCTCCACTTTATCTTGCGGCAAACTGCATTCCATCGACACAGTATCAATGGTAATGCCCAAAAACTTCAAGGAGGTTACCGGACTCTCAGTTTTCTCCTCCTCCAAAGGGACCCCAAAACACTTGCAAACGTGGCGCATGGTAGCCAAAGCATACGCGCAGTCGGGGGAGTCCGCTGAACCCATAAACAAAAAGTCATCCAGGTAGTGTATGACCGACTGGACATTCGACGTCTCCCTTACCACCAACTCTAAAAAACTGATGAACTTTTAAAAAAATGAACATGAAATAGAGCACCCCATGGGGAGGCATCTGTCCACGAAGTACTCACCTCTCCAGAAAGAACCCAGTAACTGGAAACTTGAAGGGTGCACTGGTAGCAACCTAAAAGCCGACTCAATGTCTGTCTTAGCTAGTCGTGCACCATGTACACCCTGCACACAACACCGCATCAAGGGACATGTAAACCACCGACGTGTCATCGCTCACCAAACCGTCATTAACAGAAGAACCGCAAGGAAAAGACAAGTGATCAATAAGACGGAAGGACCCTGGTTCCTTCTTTGGGACCACACCGAGAGGTGACACAATCAAGTCAACCAAAGGGCAGGACTTAAACGGCCCCGCTAAACCCCCGCTGCCACTTCTTTCATGATTTTTTTTATTAACAATGTCCGGGAGCTCATTAGCAGATTTTAAATTCTTAAAAGGGGGTTATGACCGTAATGAACAACTACTAGGGATCACAAAACCCTCCTCAAAACCGGCACGCAAAAATTCCGCTACCTCCCGATTAAGTTACCTGCTTAGAAACCACGCCATCTCTGCCACCCTCACCTGCGTCATTCCTTTTGTGAGCATATTCTGCGGACTTGCCCATCCTTTGCTTGAAACATTTTGTAGCCACGTGGGAGCCTCCGCAATTAGAGCACTCATGTTTAAAGCGGCAGGAGTGACCAAAGCGGCAGGATCCCTCGTTATACTGCCAACATACACCCTTCCCTCTGCTGGCCAGCTGACCGGCCGAAGCCGACCCACTGGCTGGTACGGGAAAGGACTGGGGCCCCCTAGATGGAATCATCAGACGCATCCACAAGTTGATGTCCTTGTGGTCCCACCGAACCGCCGACCGCACTGCCTTCGTCTGATGGAACTGCTCATCATAACGCAGCCAAGCGTTGCTGCCATATGCCCGATAAGCTTCTCCGATTGAGTCCATGTAACCAAAAAGAGCAGAGTAATGCTCCGACTGCTTCTCCCCAATCACACTTGCCAAAATCGAAAACGCCTGGAACCAATTTTGGAAAGTACGCGGTATCAATCTATAATGCTGTTCATCTTCCCTCTTCCTCTCGTCCGGCTTACCTTTGTCAAAATTACATTTCTCCAAAGGTAACAGCGAGAATATCTCGATGTACTTGTCCTTCCAAATCCGCTCTTTTACCTGTTTCAAGTGGGAACCGAGAAGGCCTTTGAAACAGCTGTATAGCTCCGCATGAGCTGCGTCCGCCAAGCGCATCTGACCCACCCCGCTGAACCCTGTCGACTCACCCGTAGTACCCTCTGTTTGCACCGCCACCTCCGACTGTGCACTAGCCAAGCCCAGCTGCACAGGCGGGGCCACCTGAACCACCCCCTGCGCTAAAGGCACCAGGCCGGGGGAGGGTGACATAGCTGAAGATGCCAAGGAACTCAAAGATCCCATAATTGGAACCGATGACCCTATCCCTAAAGATGGTGATGCCCAAGCCCCCACAGGCGACACAGGTAACCCAAGTGGCAAAGCCCCCCTGAGTCCTGCTGACAAAACCTCTGCTGCAGAAGGCATAAGCTGGGTCTGTGCTGGTTGCGGCGACCCAACCGCCGCGGGTACACTCCCCACCCCCCTCTGCTTTCCCCCACATATCCCCAGCAATAACGTGGCTAAGGCATTGACTGTGGCTAAATTGGCCTCAACTGGCAGCTCTGGACGCGTGTCCCTGCCAGCCGTCATGTCGGATCCACCCGCTGCATCCTCGTCATTGTCCGCCGGAGATCCAGCCTCAGAGGCCGAGCTGCTGCCGGCTGCCTGGTCATGGTGGTGCCTGTCCAGCCTCTGCGTCTGCCGCTTGTCCCGAACTTTTTTGCTTCTCTTCTTGGAGGATCCGCCAGACCCTCCCGACTTGTGCTTCCCTGTGGAGCTCCTGCTCCCACCATGTGCTGCTTGGGCTGCCGCCGCTGCGGAGGGGGGAGGCAATGCCCTTTACTTGAGAGTCCTTGCTCTGGGCCCGCTTAATCTGCCGCGAGGAGAGGGGACTAAGGGCCGCATCAGCTCCTGGTGTCTGTCGTGGAGAGGGGGCTGCTCCAGATGGCCCTTCTCCATGTGAGCTCTGCCGCTGCATGGGATTCCTCCCGCCCGACCCACGTGGCGATTTAGAGGAGCACTTAGCGGGTGGGGGGTGGAGGGTACCGAGGGGGGCTCCATGCGTGTCACAGAACTCGTGCAGAGGGGTCCCCCCTCCTGCATCATTTAAGTGCCGGGTGCACAGCCATACCTGCATCACTGGGCGCCGCGGCCTCCGCTGAAGTGCCCGCCTCCATGGCTGCCAGCTGGAGCTGGACCCTGGATGGGCCCTTCAATGCGGCTTCTGCCCGGATCCGCTCCACCAGTTGGTCTAGGTGCTCCATATGGGCTGCAATCGAGGCAGACGTCCAGCAGCAGCTTCTTGGCCTCACGCTTACCAGCCCGGATGTGCCCGCCCCCCTTTCTTGCCGCCTCACACTAAGCCTGCCTCTTCCTCTCCTCAAACCAGGCCCACCTCTCACTAGCTTAACCCTATCACCAATGGGGGGAAAAGGCTACCATATTATGCTGGGGGCCCTACACACTCCACCCTGCTGCAGCTCCGGCCCTGTCTAAAGTGAAGGAAAGAAGTTAAATGTTACTTACTTGGGGCGTCTTCCAGCCTCCTTTAGTCCTTCAGGTGCCTTGCTGTCCACTAGGTCCACTCTGTTGTGCAGCTGTCACACCATGTGCTGTACCAGCCTTACACACCTCCTTATTCCAGTTTCCATGGCCAGAAGCATTCTGGGCATGCGCAGTTTGTAAAATGTCTAAAATGTGCATGCACAGAAAACTCCAGGACACGGATGCGCAATTGAGGAAGCACGTGGCCAGGACAGCACATGTGCAGTAGCCCAGCCACTAGATTTTGGAAGAGCACATATTAGAACCAGGGCCGGTTCTAGACAGGCACATATGAGGGGGCAGTCAAAAATGGGAAGGGGGGCATCATGAACGGGGAAATGCCGCAGCGGAAAAAAAGGGCGTGGTCATGACGGCATGTGGGCTGGGCTAACTGTAATGTAGCTACAATAGTTACGTTAAAAAAATATGAAGTAAATGCACATAATGACAGACAGCTTTTTCCCCAGTAAATGCACGTAATGACAGACAGCGTCCCCCAGTAAATGCATGTAATGAGAGACAGCATTTCACCAGTAAATGCATGTAATGACATACAGCCTTTCACCTGTAAATGCATGTAATGACAGACAGCCTTTCACCTGTAAATGCATGTAATGACAGACAGCGTTTCCCCAGTAAATGCACGTAATGAGAGACAGTGTTTCCCCAGTAAATGCACGTAATGAGAGACAGCATTTCCCCAATGAATGCACATAAGAGACAGCGTTTCCCCAGTAAATGCACATAAGAGACAGCGTTTCACCAGTAAATGCATGTAATGACAGACAGCCTTTCACCTGTAAATGCATGTAATGACAGACAGCTTTTCACCTGTAAATGCATGTAATGACAGACAGCATTTCACCAGTAAATGCATGTAATGACAGACAGCCTTTCACCTGTAAATGCATGTAATGACAGACAGCCTTTCACCTGCAAATGCATGTAATGACAGACAGCCTTTCACCTGTAAATGCATGTAATGACAGACAGCCTTTCACCTGTAAATGCATGTAATGACAGACAGTGTTTCACCTGTAAATGCATGTAATGAGAGACAGCGTTTCCCCAGTAAATGCACGCAATGAGAGACAGCGTTTTCCCAGTAAATGCACGTAATGAGAGACAGCATTTCCCCAATAAATGCACGATCCTTCTGCTTGACGGAGCGTAATGCAGCGCAGGAGCGGATGCACTGGGTTCAGAAGCTCAATGTGAAACGGCCCATACAGCCCGTCTCCCTGGCTCAGCTTCAGAATGAAGGAAGGGGGGTGCCAAGGGGCTGCTCTCACACACACACTCACACAGAAGCTGCAGGCACACATACCATTCCCCTCTGGAATCCCATTCCCTGACCCGCAGCTTCACTCACTGACTGGCTTCCTGACTTATGATCCTGGGAACACAGTGGCCGCCTGATGAGGATGTAAATGGCCCCGCCCAGTCCATACCAATCCAATGACTGTATGAGCCCTGCAAGATCTCGTACACTGAGGAGCAGAAAAGCATCGGCTTCTCTATTCACAGGCACGTGCTGTCAGCCGGGCGGTGATTTATAACGAAGAGAACAGAACAGCACTGGCTTCATTGACAGTGCTAAGGAAGCAAAGCGCATAACTAAAGCCCCGTTAACACGTTGAACAGTGGTCTTCTATGCAGCTCAATCATCAAACAACTTTTGTTGTGAAACAAGTTGAAACAACCGAAAAAAGTTGTTTGCTATTGTTAAAAAAACTGATAAGACTGATAAGACGTCAACCCAACAGTTGGATTGACGTCTTATCAGTTGTTTTAACAATAGCAAACAACTTTTTTTTGGTTGTTTCAACTTGTTTCACAACAAAAGTTATTTGATTATTGTGCTGCATAAAAGACCGTTTGATTAATCAAGCCCATTGACTCCTTGCATAAGCTGCTGCTGTGAGGAGGCACAGAGAGGTCAGACTGCCTGCAGACAGACGGAAGGGATGGTGGCGCTTCCTTGGACCTGGATCATCTAGAATTTTGTTTTTAGCTTACCTGTGTCTGAAAGGGGCTTGAAGGGGAGAGGGTTTGACTTGTAGATATGTAACCGATTTTAACCGCCAACTGAAGGAGAACTCCAAAGACACCAATGCAGGTTGTAAATTCAAAAACATGTTTTTATTAAAAAAAATTCTACTCCATGTAACCAATGAAAACTATAAACAATACAATCTCTAATATCACAGTTTTCTCAATATCTTCTTGTCTTCTTGCTATAGGATACTTCCGGAAGCTAGGAGGAAAACAACTGGTTAACGTCAATACATAACCTTCCCACCCGGTAAGTATTGTAAAGTCTAAGACCTGTAATATAAATTTAAAGTGAGGCCAAACACCTCTACTCATACGTTGGCTAACGGACTCCGAATTTTAGGCCCTTAGGAAGAAGATCACACGGACACCAGCTACATGTTTGCAAACCAGATCTTCTTAGTTTAATAATGAAAGACTTCAAGTTTTTATAGCATTATAGTCACATAAAGCATTATGTCATTAAGTTAATAATTACAATATGGCGTGATTGGTTCCTATTTCTGACTTTCATACCTGTCAGCTAATAATTTTGCTAAACACTGCAGAAACATACATATCTATCTGACATGTCCTAAGTCCTTTATTATCTGGTTTCAGTCAGCTGATTTGTTATGATAGAGGGAGAAAATTAAACTTTGAAATCATTAGACCCCCTTATCTAGTTTCTATTGCTCTGAGCTGCTGCTAGAGAGAAACAGATTTCTGTCTATTTTCCTATTATAACAGAAACTTAAGAGAACCTGTCTCGTTATACAAGGAGGATTCTACAGTTAGGTATATCTATATTAATGTAAACCTCACATTTCCCCCCTTTTGGCCATATGATGGCCACATAAATTAATAAATCAATTATAACAATTAACAAACAAGAATTTTACAGAAGTAATTCAAAGCTTTCTAACATAAACTTCTGACTACACTACAGCTAAACGCGGTCACCACACGTTAAGCGCAACAGTGACAAGCGCGTTCAAGGCACGGTCACCGCACGTTAAGCGCAACAATGACAAGCGTACCAACCCTGATAGCCAATTGGCCTTCAGGCACAGGATCTAATAGTTAGACCGACGATGTCGCGCAATTTTCATACTCCTGGGTAGATATTTCATCATAGGAGCTTCTTCGTTGAACTAAGTAGATGTGAGCTTCAGATGTGCGAGTGCACCTGCTAATGAAACACATAATGAATCTATAGCAAAGGTAAAACATCAGAACTGTGTGCAGGAACATCACCAGATAGGCAACTATTTGTTTAAAGAACCCTCCAATTGAACCAAATAAATTCCCTATATTTGTACCTTTAGAAGGATTCCATCCCTCATTGCCTATTTCCCTAGTGGTGTTTTGCAACTCTTTTACTTTTTGTAAGTGGTTGAGGACAATGTCGCCACTGTCGTCAATCCACGTACAGCAATCATCCTGGACCACCATGCACATCCCCCCCTGGGCCGCTAATATATAATCTAAGGCCAATTTTCTTGTAGCGCCAACTTGCGTACTTAGGCTATTTAAACTGTGTTAGCAGTGACCGCTGCAATGGTCTCATTAAACATATTAGTCCAGAGTAGTTATTTAATCTTATCATCATTTGCATCCCCCAACCTGTCCGTGTAGGGAAAAAGGCCTATGCATAATCATTGGCGGTAAACAGACTCCTTTTATATAGATTGTGATGGGGCAATAAATATTTTTTTTGCAGTTATAGCTTTTTCTTCTACAACAGCTACTCCTGGAGCTAAGGTGGCTACAGTACATTGACCATAGCTACCTCTTGGCAGCCAGGCATAAGCCCATCGCCCACAAACAAAGTAATAGGGTGGTTGCAATGAGATTATACCTCGTGAAAACATTTCCTTTGTTACATTAACATGTGCTCCTGCTCCTATCATAGCAAGCTCTATTCCTAATAAGTTTGCACACTCCGGGATCCGGATGGCATCTAATACAGTGAAATTACATAAAGTTTTATTAACCACCCTGGCGTTCTGATTAAATCGCCAGGGTGGCTGCGGGAGGGTTTTTTTTAAATAAAAAAAAAACTATTTCATGCAGCCAACTGAAAGTTGGCTGCATGAAAGCCCACTAGAGGGCGCTCCGGAGGCGATCTTCCGATCGCCTCCGGCGCCCATAATAAACAAGGTAGGCCGCAATGAGCGGCCTTCCTTGTTTTGCTTATATCGTCGCCATAGCGACGAGCGGAGTGACGTCATCGACGTCAGCCGACGTCCTGACGTCAGCCGCCTCCGATCCAGCCCTTAGCGCTGGCCGGAACTTTTTGTTCCGGCTGCGCAGGGCTCAGGCGGCTAGGGGGGCCCTCTTTCGCCGCTGCTCGCGGCGAATCGCCGCAGAGCGGCGGCGATCAGGCAGCACACGCGGCTGGCAAAGTGCCGGCTGCGTGTGCTGCTTTTTATTTGATAAAAATCGGCCCAGCAGGGCCTGAGCGGCGACCTCCGGCGGTGTTGGACGAGCTGAGCTCGTCCAGACCGCTCAGGTGGTTAATACCTTGATCTGAGGGAAAATTCATATAACCAGTATTACCCCCTAGGAGCATAAGTAAGGCTATTCCTAGGGACCATGCGTCAGTACCTATATCATTTATGCTTACAATTTTCCAGAGCATAGTAAAGTTATATGTGGTGTTATTGCAATATGATTTGGGCAGTCTACCTAGGGATACTAGAGGTGTCTCAGGGATTTTTTCTATATCCATGCATATTGTGGGCTTTGAATTAGGCATTGGTTTTAACACAGGGGTTCTCCAGACAGCTCTGGCTCTATCTGCAGTATGGTTTTGCCCTAAAATGTCCTCTTTACTTCATG
The DNA here is from genome assembly GCF_040937935.1 of Hyperolius riggenbachi. NCBI lineage: Eukaryota > Metazoa > Chordata > Amphibia > Anura > Hyperoliidae > Hyperolius > Hyperolius riggenbachi. The sequence goes on along the minus strand of NC_090647.1, from coordinate 399,705,031 downwards.
CTTCATTTGTTATGGGGATGGCTATTAGTGGCAACCCCTTTGAATCCTTTGGCCTCATACCACATACCCAACATTTTGTTTTATTCTCAGCTAATGCCACTCTCCTTTGCAGCATCATATACAGGTATGGTTCTTCCCAGAACAAGTCTTGAACCTGAAATACATTGAAAAAAATACACAAATAACACAATGTGTAAGCCTATCAGTTTAACCATTGTTGTCTTTGGTCACTTTCTTACAATGACTGACGTGAGTCCAGTTAATGAATTCCTCAAGTTTTACTGAAGTAGCTGTCACAAGGAGAAATAATTTTTATGAGTCTCAGCTAAATGGTTCTGTATGGTAATGACATATTCTGCTAGTTTTGAATGAAATGATTGGATTTGCTGAGGCAAATTTATTCTGTTCTAGGTACCTGTCAAACAAGATTTCATATGGACTTAACCTAAGTCTGTGTTTCATTGGGGTAGTTCTTACGCTATACAGGACGATAGGTAAACATTCTGTCCACAGCTTACCTGTATCTTCACACATTTTCCTTCCCTTGTTTTAATTGCACCATTTAGTCTTTCTGCTTTCCCACTACTATTGAGAATGATAAGGAGTATAGAAAGCCTGTGTGATACCCATAGCCTGCATTATTTCCTGTACCACCTGTCCTGTGAAATGAGAACCTTGTTCACTGACAATTACCTCCGGCAGTGAATATCTGCATATTACCTCTGTTAGGGCTTTGTTTTTGCTTTTTCATGTTTTAGCATTTGCTTTGATTACTGGCCAACACTCAGGCTAATCCTGAAAAGACATCAACACAAAGCAGGGCAAACTCATACCCTCCCACATTTGGTAGCTATATGAGGTCAATTTGTAACTTTTGCAACAGGTACTCTGGCCTAGGCATATGCCTTTGCCTTACCTTCACTACTTGTCCAATATTATGCCGCATGCAGATCTCACAATTTGCTGTGACTCGGGCAGCAACGGAGCTGAACCCAGGTGCTATCCAGTATTTACCTACCAGAGCAACCATATTATTCTTACCCATGTGAGTTGGACCATGTGTTAGAGCAGCCATCATTGGGTATAGAGATCTAGGAAGACAGAACAAAGATCCTGCCCTCCACACTCCATCTTCTTCTTGCTGTGCCCCCTTACTACTCCATGCAGCTTTGTGACTGGTAACTTCTTGTCTTTGTAGAGTTTTCAGCATCTCCACATCCACTGGTACAGGTGGAATCTCTGAGATATTGAACAGTGCAACTTCCAACAGGGGGTGAGAGCTGCGGCTTTGGCAGCGGCGTCTGCTCTTCGATTACCTTTAGCTTCCTTTGACTGCTCTTTTGTGTGTGCTTGTACTTTTAATATGGCTACCCTGGATGGTAACTGGAGAGCCTTAAACAAGTTACTTAGCAGATCAGCTTTTTTAATTGATTTACCTGCAGCCGTCATAAAGTTCCTGGACCTCCAAATCGGACCGTAGTCATGTGATATGGAAAATCCATACCTGCTATCTGTAAAGACATTGGCAGTCTTACCTGTGGCCAGAGTACAGGCTTCAATGAGAGCATAAAGCTCAGCTTTTTTGGGCTGATTTATTTGGAGGTAAAGATTTCTGTACCACTGTTTCCTCCAGTGTTACAACAGCATAACCAGTGTGTGGCTTACCATCCTCAGTGTAGTACCTAGAACCATCAACAAAGAATTTAAAATCTGGATTTTGCAAAGGTGTATCTTGGACATTAGAGGTTTGGATAGTTTCCATGTCTATTAACTCCAGACAATCATGTTCCTCTATCAGTTCAGTTTCCTCATTTGGTAAGAGTGTAGCTGGATTTAGGGTGTTACATCTTTTTAATTTTAGGTTTTCTGGTGTAAGCAATGCAACCTCATATTTTGTTAACCTTGCCATTGACAAATGCTTAGTCTGTACCCTGTTTAGGATTTCAAGTACACTGTGGGGTGTTAACAGATTAAGAGTATGTCCTAGCACCAAGTCAGCCGACTTAGTAAGCATGAGGGCACAAGCTGCTACACTCCTGACACATCCAGGGGACCCCTGAATCACTGGATCAAGTTTGGCTGAAAAATAGGCCACAGGCCTCTGCTTGGAGATATGCATTTGAGTGAGTACTCCTGTTGCATGTCCTTTGCTCTCATGGCAGAAAAGGAAAAATTCTTTCTTGTAGTCAGGCAGCCCCAACACTGGTGCTGTGACTATGGCTTGTTTTAAGGCCTCAAAAGATGCTTTGCCTGGTTCAGTGATTACAAATGGTTCCCTGGAGACACTCTCATACAAAGGTGTCATCAGCTGGGATGCATTGGGAATCCAATCCCTGCAGTAACTTACTAAACCCAGAAATGTCCTTAACTTCCTGACAGATGTTGGCATTGGGTAATTTTTAACATTGGATACCGTCCTGTCTGCTGTTAGACGGTTTGCTCCTTGTGGAATGCAGTGACTAAGAAATGTTACACATGGCAGACAGTATTGAAACCTTAACTTTTTTTTTTTTTTTTTTTTTTTAGAGATAACATAGCAAACTGAAATGTAAATGTAATACCACTTCTGATGTGCAGGTGATGCTTTAACACTTGTATTTTATGTATATTCACCAACAATCCTCTATGCTGCTTAGTCACTGTACTATATTCCTCTATTTGTCTCTTCCTTTAAATGCTTATTGCTTCAACAAATATGATACTTGCTGCCGTATTGCCTCTCCATAGACAGTCTTTGCTCCTTTTCAAACCTTCCCTTTTCAAGGCTGCACTACCAGCAGATGTTGTTGCACCCCTAGACATAGCTGCTCCAGCTCCAACACCTTACACCTTGATGCTTTCATCTGGCCACCCAGCAGGCAGTCGCCTCCTATGGGGAATACCTATACTGTCCAACATAGAAACATTCTACAACCTGTTCTGGCTTTTTCTGAGATTCTGTCATCCACAATTTAATCTGAGTAATTAGCTGTTTCCTTTCTAGCCACTTCTGATGCCTGGCTATAAAATCCTTCCAAAAGTCATAATCTAATCTTCCACCATCTGGCATTTTAGTTTTCTTGCAAATACTTTTAAACGGGGCTGTAGCCCACGTACTATGGGTGTCTGTCATCCACTCAACTGCTGTCTTACCAGGAGGTTTAGGATCAAGACCTGCTTGATTCGAGCCAAGAGGGGTAGATACATTATTTCCCATCTTTAGCTTACACACTTACTACTTTAAAAAGTGCACTTTGTATCACGGGTTGGCCAACCACTTACTACAAATACATGAGATAAAACCTCTAGACACCTTTTTATCAGACACCCTTATTCTATCTAGCAAACTTAATTTCTCAAATGCCTATAAACACAACGTTCCTAGCCCTCTACCTGCAATATATTTAGACCAGAAGATATGATGCTGCAATATGTTCCTAAGCTATCTGCTGGTTCAGTCTACAAAGAGTTAATTTCTGTGTTAGCAACGAAGCTTTTACACAGCGAGGAAAACTTACAAACCAGGGGCCCTTTGACCTGTAGGTTTACCTCTTATCTCAGGCCGGTTAATGAGAGATATATTCTCTCTAGCAGCAGAGGCCTGTTAATTATTAACTAATATAGACTGAACTGAAACAGAAAGCTTTGGCAGACGTGAGGAGTGAAACACTGCTACGCAGCGTTTATACACAGTCTTATATTATTGACATATATTATGGTCTAGAATTTGCGTAAAAACCACTTCCTAATGCCACCTCAATACAGCCACTGATTAAATCAACAAAGCTAAACCGCAGCAACCTGTCTATGATCTATTTATAACACTTTACAACCTTTTTTGAAAAGACATGCATAAACAACAAAGTTACAGCTACAAATTACATCAACACTGCACTGTAAGGTATTACACATGCATTTTCAGAATGACCGTTAATAAACCCCAAATACAATGTTAGATTACATAAAAACAAGCACCACAGACAAGACAAATACATCCAAGTAGCCAAGGTTCAGTTTTTGCGAGGCATTAATACTCACCCAGACCACAAGAGGCTGTGAGAGAGAGGAGACAAAGATATATAGGAGCTAAGTCAAGAGGTTCTTACCAAGTTGACAGATCTTCCACTAGGCAGCTGTTGTCCTGCTATCTCACACCTCAGACGATCCTAGGTGAATATTATCTGCTCGGTCCCTGTTCGGGCGCCAAATTGTAAAGTCTAAGACCTGTAATATAAATTTAAAGTGAGGCCAAACACCTCTACTCATACGTTGGCTAACAGACTCCGAATTTTAGGCCCTTAGGAAGAAGATCACACGGACACCAGCTACATGTTTGCAAACCAGATCTTCTTAGTTTAATAATGAAAGACTTCAAGTTTTTATAGCATTATAGTCACATAAAGCATTATGTCATTAAGTTAATAATTACAATATGGCGTGATTGGTTCCTATTTCTGACTTTCATACCTGTCAGCTAATAATTTTGCTAAACACTGCAGAAACATACATATCTATCTGACATGTCCTAAGTCCTTTATTATCTGGTTTCAGTCAGCTGATTTGTTATGATAGAGGGAGAAAATTAAACTTTGAAATCATTAGACCCCCTTATCTAGTTTCTATTGCTCTGAGCTGCTGCTAGAGAGAAACAGATTTCTGTCTATTTTCCTATTATAACAGAAACTTAAGAGAACCTGTCTCGTTATACAAGGAGGATTCTACAGTTAGGTATATCTATATTAATGTAAACCTCACAGTATTTACTGAGCGTACCCACCCACTTCAACTTTAAGTAATTAAAAATGGACCTTTTTGGATAAAATAATATTATATAGCCCTGTGGATAAGAGATAATTTGGTCCAATTCCTCACCACATCACAATTATATAAGCATTGACCTGTGGTTTTGCTGATCAGCAAACGAAAACACACAAAAAAAATTGAACACCCTTAATGGTAAATGGAGTACTCCATGTCTTATTTTAGGACTAATAATTAGAACTGACTATATTACACGTTTATTACTTCAGCCAGATTCATGAGATAAACTGATAAATAAACAGAAATAACAAACAACCCCAAAAAAAATTATTGGGTTAATAAATAAAAAAAATATGAAGAAATAAATGAGTTAGTGAATTAATGAGTGTTTAGTAAATTAATAAGGTAACTTGAAGTGGAAGAATTGACAAAAATAAAAACTAGTCCCAACAAAAAAAAAACAAAAAACGAATAACTCCATCACATGCCCTTGCAGGCAAAACCATCCATTAGGCTTGTAAAAAAAAAACTTGAGAAAAATTAACAATCCCAACAACAATAAAAATAGTTCTTAGATCCAAGTCCGTATCTCATGTATTCATCCACTTTGTTTCTTTTGCAGGAACAGACTACTATCAGAAAAACAGTCCATTACCAGGTAATTATTCTAGGTCATTCATTACTGTGGTAAGGCTCCATATTTAATATTTCTCCTTTTCTTTTCAGGATCTCAGCTGGACGACTCTTCCCAAAGGTAAGTATTTCTTAAGTATAACATCACACTTATACCGTACTGAGAATAGAAAAAAAAAATCTTTTTGCACTTTTATATTTAAAAAGTCAGTGGGCTATGAGGAAAACATCACAGGCCTTTAGCGGACAGGGCATTGGAGTATTTTCTTAAGCAATTATACTTTCCTCTCAGAATAACCACTTTATGGTCCCACACATAGCCCCTAAGTGATATGCAGTTTCTTTGGATTCTCATAAAAAAACTGTTGTCCCCCTTCTACAATCATACAGGGAAACTATAAAGATAGCCTTTAAAAAAAATTGATCACATAAACACTTAGGGATTGACAGTCTCAATTCTTGGCCATACCATCCCATGTTTCAACAGTTAGGGACATCACCATAGCCAAATTTCTGTAGTTAAAAGATTCAAACATCTTTCTTGGTCACCCGCTGGTTTATTACCATGTTATTCATACTTCATACGTGTCAGCTTTAAAGGCTTCTTTCCAGCACCTATGTATCATAAATCACTTACTATACATCATACTGGCCCTTTTTCCTCTGACTGACACCTCTCTCTCTTCTCTTCTTTTCTTTCTGCAACTTTGATGGATTGATGGCTGTCTGTGGAGGAGTGAAGAATCATCTGAATACATTTCTTTTTCCAGAAATGTCAGCAGCAAATATATTGGGCCGGCTTCCCTTCAGCTTAGCTGGCCGCGTCCTTCCTCTCCCCTGTCCGCTTCACAACTGCGCCACTTGTCCCCTCAGAGAGCCGTTTAATCCCTCCACACGGCTCCCCCACGTGCATGTGGTTGCTTAGCAACCTTCGCTTCCTGTCTCACGCAACAAGCGCGAGCGGCTCTACGTAAGAGAGCCTTACTCTGCGTGTCTGGTTGCCCTGGCAACCGGGAGGAGTGCATGCGACAACAAATACGCGTGCACTCACTCCCCTCTTCCGCATCAGCCATCAGCTCCGCCCGCCGCGCACAGCCCTGGCCATATTGAGTATGGGCAAAATGCCCTTCCTTAACATAACTCTGTCAGCAGCACCTATGTAACTTCCACCCACCTCACAATTATCTTACTACCCTCCCACCTCACATTTGTCCTGGTCAGCAGCCCAAGGGCTGCTGACCAGGTAATATTAATATATAAATAAAAAAAAAAACAGACCCCCCCCCCACCCCCTTTTCTACCTGCTACAATTGTCTGAGGTTTTGGGGGATGATTAACACACGAAAATGTAAGCCTTATAGAGAGATAAAGGTCTAAAATTTAACTTTTAATGGGAATTCTAAAAAAGAGCTACATATACATTACTACCTATGAACAATGTGATACAATCGGGTTGGCGGACATGTGGTTGCTAGTCATGACGACAATCCTACCAATCTCCCAAAGTATGACTAATTATATACCCCACACCAATACCCTACATGTTTCGTTTCATAAAGTTGAAACTTCGTCAGGAGTGATTACTATCTAAAGTGCAAGAGTGCAAAGTGCTAAAATAATATAGTCATATTCAAAAAAATCACAGAGTATACATATTGGTAAGTAATATGGCCGCAAGCAGCAGCCAAGAAGCGTATGACCGTTCGGGCTGCCCTTTTATAGTGTGCTGGTTGTCGCAATGGATGCTGGGGGAGGAGGTGCACGAATACGCCCCCCTATCCGCCCATAAGAGACCTTGCTATTGGTCACTGATTTTGTCTATCAAGAGATTGACCAATCGAAAAAATATGTCCTAGCCCGTCATTGTATTGTATTAGAGGCAAAAGAGATAAGTTACAATGCCCATTTTTCTTGGCCTGGTTCCTCTCAATACATCTTATACCATATTGCCCATTGCAGTACCCATGTATACACTACCCGGCTGAAAGGATGTAAAAACGGGTTCCTCCGTAAATGGCGTCATCTAATTGGCTGTGAAGTCACTACAGGGTGGTTCCTGGTACGCCAATCAAATCGCACCTGCTGCGGGACTCGGCCAATCTGAGTGGTCCTCTGAAAGGAATGTTCAAATGCGGTAAGTGGAAAGTGTGCACAAATGTGCACAAATGTAAGGAATTTATTGCCCCTAAGGATGGACGTACTTTTGAATTATACGATTTTTTCAACTGCGATACCGAAGGGGTGGTGTATGCAATACAGTGCCCCTGCCCCCTCCTTTACATAGGTGAAACCACGAGGACGGTTAAAACCAGAATAATGGAACATCTGGGTGACATTCACCATAAACGTAAAACCTCAGTAGCAAAACACTTTGTTGAAAAACATGAGGGGGACACCAATAGCCTGAAATTTTGGGTCATACAGAGATGGAAAATGGGTCCGAGAGGAGGAAATCTGGACCAGAAATTGAGACAATTAGAGGCCAGATGGATCTATAGATTGGGCACCCTGAGTCCGGGTGGCCTAAATGAAGGATTTACTTTTGCTCCCTTTATTTGACCCTTTGTCATATAGTTTATCTCTGTTCTCTAACCTACCCCTCTCCCTACACTTTGGCTTTGCCTCGGATATATATATATATAATCCTTTTTCTTTGGGAGGCCTCTCTCGCTAACAGTATGACCAATTTGGGGTTGTCAGTCCCTTGTAAATAGTGTTATATTCCCATGTTTGACCCCTCCCCATTGGGCACCTATACACATATAAAAATAATAAGGACAGCGTTACTAATTCTAGAATCAGTGAGTGGTGTGTCCTCATAGGGAATCCCCTTATATATGTTATGATGACAGATGATATAATTCAGGATGACCTTGTGAATGGTCCTTGTATAGAATTTATGTACCACATGGACGTAAATACACTAATTTGAACTGGTAATCATAGTCACCATGTGCATATATTTTGTTACTAAAGAGGATACAATCATAGATCACTCCTGGTACACTACCAGCTGTTAGACGCACTATACTTTATTCAGGTTTCCATGGATGTCTTTATTGAGAGCGCTTCCTGGTTTGGTTTGTTTATGTTTCTTGGGTTTCCCTGGTAACCACGCTCCAAGTGTACGCGTGGTTACAACCGCTTGGCGGCATGACGTCATTTAATTTATGCACTGCTCAGAGACGCTGAGGAGGCTAAGTGGAGCCGGTGTGATGTCAGATATTGCAGCCCCGCACGTTGTGCAGCCCCGCATGCGCAGTAGGAGCCTGCGCCCCATTACATTGTGCAGCCACGTGTGAAACGTCCTAAATATCTCCGCTTCCGCACCACATACACCCCCGAAATTTTCAGGGGAGGGAGGGGACCCCCACATCTAGCTCTGTGCCGAATTGCAGCCCCCGAGCCCCGCTGGTTCCCGAGACTGATTGCAGCAAACCTATCTCGGGAACTAGCGGGGCTAGGGGGCTGCAATTCGACACAGAGCTGGATCTGGGGGTCCCCTCCCTCCCCTGAAAATTTCGGGAGTGTACGTGGTGCGGAAGCGGAGATATTTCAGCTAAATGTCTAACTTCCCACTGAGCATGCGCGATACTCAGTGAGGAAGGCTGCTTCCGGGCTACAATATCTGACATTACACCGGCTAATGTATGCGGCGGCTTCTGATTGGCCGAGTCCCGCAGCAGGTGCGATTTGATTGGCGTACCAGGAACCACCCTGTAGTGACTTCACAGCCAATCAGATGACGCCATTTACGGAGGAACCCGTTTTTACATCCTTTCAGCCGGGTAGTGTATACATGGGTACTGCAATGGGCAATATGGTATAGGATGTATTGAGAGGAACCAGGCCAAGAAAAATGGGCATTGTAACTTATCTCTTTTGCCTCTAATACAATACAATGACGGGCTAGGACATATTTTTTCGATTGGTCAATCTCTTGATAGACAAAATCAGTGACCAATAGCAAGGTCTCTTATGGGCGGATAGGGGGGCGTATTCGTGCACCTCCTCCCCCAGCATCCATTGCAACAACCAGCACACTATAAAAGGGCAGCCCGAACGGTCATACGCTTTTTGGCTGCTGCTTGCGGCCATATTACTTACCAATATGTATACTCTGTGATTTATTGAATATGTCTATATTATTTTAGCACTTTGCATTCTTGCACTTTAGATAGTAATCACTCCTGACGAAGTTTCAACTTTATGAAACGAAATATGTAGGGTATTGGTGTGGGGTATATAATTAGTCATACTTTGGGAGATTGGTAGGATTGTCGTCATGACTAGCAACCACATGTCCGCCAACCCGATTGTATCACATTGTTCATAGGTAGTAATGTATATGTAGCTCTTTTTTAGAATTCCCATTAAAAGTTAAATTTTAGACCTTTATCTCTCTATAAGGCTTACATTTTCGTGTGTTAATTGTCAAAATCAGGTGTGTTGTTCCTAGTTTTGGGGGATGGCCAGAATGACAGATGTGAGGTGGGAGGGTAGTAAGATAATTGTGAGGTGAATGGAAGTTAATTGTGCGGCAGGGTCCAAGGGTGCTCTGTTTAGACCTGTGACATTGCATCTGCCAGCTTTAATAGTTACCTGGGGCTTCCTCCAGCTCCATGAAGGCCATGGGCTCAATTCTCCATTCTTCCGGGCCGCTGTGTTCCTCCGCTGTTTCACCTAGTACATTACTCAATCCTGCTTCACTGTGCTTGCCAAGCCTGGCCACGCACCCTTATCATACTCCAGTTGCCTGAAGCATTGTGCACCTGCGCAGTTAGTAAAGCGGAGGCACTGAACGCTCTCGGCTATGGGAGCGCAATTGGGGCTCGTGCGGCCAGGCCACATGCACAGTGAAACACGACTGGAAAACATATCAGGCAAAATGGTGGAGGGATGGAGCCGCCCAGGAGCACAGCGATAGAGCCCACGGCCTGCATGGGGCTGGGGGAAACCCCAAGCAGGCAAGAAGTATAAAAGTTGGTAGATGTAATGTCTAAGGTTTTCTTTAAAGGCTACCCGAGGCTAACTGAAAGTAAAAAAAGTGTGTGTGTGTGTGTGTGTGTGTGTGTGTGTGTGTGTGTGTGTGTGTGTGTGTGTGTGTGTGTGTGTGCATCACCTCTCCATCGGCACCATTTTACCCGGACATACTTCTCTGCGCATGTGACCATGGCACTTCATGAACGCACACACACAAGAGACGAGCGGTGAGCGCAATCTCAAGGCTGATCTGATATACTGCGCATACGCAGCAAAGTATGTCTGGGTTAAGGGGCACCGACTGGCCAACTGACTAGGCAAAACAGGGCATTTGACAACTAAACGGAGGGGGACACTGTCACATGGGTGTAGTAAGAATCTGCACACCTCCACACACACAAATATAGCATCCATTTTTTATTTCTGGCTTGCCCCATATATTCTTTAAAGAGTACCTCTTTTAAAAAAGACAAAGCCTGTCATCTGTGTTGCCACGACCCACCCCAAGCTCGGAAGCTGCAGCCTAATTGGTGGCTGTTGTGCTGGGGATGGGCTGTGGCAACACAGGCGGCGTCAAAGTGTATCTGAGATGAAGGGAACAATGGTGGGGAAGGCCCATCCAAAGTTTTGTAGGGGGGGCAGTGATCGCTAGTTACACCCCTGGTACAAATACATACATAGTTAATGTGTGGTTTGAAGTATCATTACAATTGGTACACGTTATAAATTACAACAAAATAAGAAACAATAGGAGGATGTCAGTACCCTTGCAAGCTTACAATTTAGAGGGTAGTGGGGTGGAAACAATAGTGAAGGAGACACAGGAGTTAGTAGATGAAGCCGTGAGCCTCCATTGTGACCTACAACAAATTATAGACTTGTCTGAAAAGGTGTGTTTTGAAAGCATTTGAAGGTTTCCAGGCTTAGAGCAAGATGAACAGGCTGTGGGAGAGCGTTCCAGAGGGGAGGGGACGCTCGTGAGAAGTCATGGATGCGGGAGTGACCAAGCTAGAGAAGTAAAGGTTCCGGGCGGGATGGTATCTGGAGATTAATGAGAAAATGTATTGAGGTGACAACTTGTGTAGAGCTTTGTATGAGGAGGAGATTACACTGGATACTTTGGGTAATTGGTAAGCAATGGAGAGATTGGTAGAGAGGAGCTGCCTCAGAGGAACAGGAGGATTAGATGGGCAGCAGAGGTTAGTAAGGACTGGAAATTTATCAATCTGCTTTTTAGAAGACCCAGGGCCGAGGCATAGGCTGGAGAGGCTCCAGCCTCAGGGTGCAGTGTAGAAGGGGGCGCAGAATTCATTCAGCTGTCATTCCTAATTGTGTTTGAAGCAGAAAGAAATAAGAAAAGGGGATACAAGGCAGTGACTGCAAGCCAGATAACTAAATATTAAGGTGTTGGGGAGGTTGTGGGCCCTGTGGCGCCTCTTAGTCTAATAGAAATCAGTGTTTGATGGCTCGGGTGGCAGGGATGGAGGGGCGCACTTTGGTGTCTCAGCCTTGGGTGCTGGAGGACCTTGTCCCGGCTCTGAGTAGACCACAGAGTAATGTGTTATAGTAGTCAAGACAGCAGAGCTGGCCTTTGAGGGTGGCAAGTGGGGCAATCGCCCCATGCCCCGCGCCTGAAGAGGCCCGCACTCTCTGCGGCGGTGGGGAGAGCGGGTATAGTAGTTAAAACTCAGCTTTCTTCCTCCGATCATAGCACCTTCCAACTCCTTCCTGTCCCGGCATCTGATGTATTGGTGACAGCGCCCCCTGTGATGATGTGACCACATGTCACCACAGGGTGCGCTGTTATCAATACGGCAGATGCTGAGAGAGGAAGGAGATGGAAGCTGCGATGATCGGAGGAAGAAAGGTGAGTTTTAACTACTATGCCCGCTCTCCCCACCGCTGCAGCCACCTACCTATCTAACCTGTAGAACAAAGGAGAGGTCCGCAACAATGTCTCCACGAGTGATCTTTATTTAGGACATATCCTTAAACAGCCAAAACTGAGCAGCTGACATGTTTCGGACCAAGGTCCTTAATCATAGCTGCTTTACAGAACTAAGTGTCAGACTTAAAAAGAGGAAAGAGAGGCAATTAGGGGTGGGGCCGGAATCGCCCCAAATGGGGGAGGAGCAAACTCCAATTCCAACCCCACCCATGCTTCTTGCCTCACCAGTCCTTTAAAACATATACACAAAGCATATATAAGATTAGACATCAAAGTTAAAAATGTATATACACAAGGAGCAAAACCAATTTTAGCAATCCTAAAAGATGCATGCTGGTAACATCATATCACACAACTGCACATTGGTACATGATAGGAGAATAGGGGAGCATATGCAACAGCCTACTTAGAGATGCCTAACCTGTAACCAGGGCTACATCCCATCTGGCATTGAGTCCCTGGGGAGTCCTAGTTCCCAGACGAAAAATCCAAAATGCTTCTCGCTTACGGATCATCGCCTCTAAATCACCTCCTCTTACTGGCAGAAAAATTCTTTCTATGCCCTGAAAAGAGAAGCCAGACATATCACCATGGTGAACTGTACGATAATGCTTAGCCACATTCGATATATTGGAGGTGGCCCACCCTGCCCCCAAATAATGTTCTGAGATGCGGGCCTTTAGAGGTCTGGTAGTACACCCCACATACTGCAAGGCACAAATGCCACAGGTCACCAGATAAATCACATTCCTAGTATTGCAATTGATGAAGTGCTTCATCTGGGACCTGTAACCATTGGCCAAAGATTCAATGCATTGTGTCCTCCTATGCAAAACACAATAGTTGCAGGAGGGAAGAGCACATTTGAAAGAGCCCTTCATGGACAGCCAGGTGGCGGAGCCGGTTCGAGAGCGGAAAAGACTAGGAGAAAGGATACTACCTAGTGTTGGAGCCCGTCGGCTTGCAAAACCAACACCTTTTTGTATGTAGGGTCGCAAATCCTTGTCTCCCTCTAGGATAGGAAGATATTTGGCAATGACCTGTCTGACTTTCTGAAATTCAGAGCTAAAGGTCGTGACAAACATGGGCTTCCTGCCCTGGTCCCGATCTGCTGCGTGACCTCGTATTAAGCGTTCCCTAGGGATCGACTCGGCCCGTTTTCTACCCTCCATGATGGTCCATTTTGGATAACCCCTTTCGCGTAAACGCTGCTCCACCACCTGGAACTCCATTTCAAGAGCCGCATCTGCCGAGCAATTCCGGCGCGCCCTGATAAACTCGCCCACCGGGATGGCTCGAATAGTATGCGACGGATGACAACTCCTCGCCTGCAAAGTGGAGTTTCCTGCACACTCCTTTCTGTAAGTCCTGGTCACAATTCCACCCACTTCAAGGTTTCCACTCAGAGATAGATCAAGATAGTTTATAGTGGTAGGATGCCAGGTATGGGTAAATTCCAGATTGCAGGAGTTGCTATTAAGGTAGCACATGAATGTGGTAATTGCAGTGGAGTCCCCCCTCCAGACTATCAGAATATCATCTATAAATCTTCCATACCATCTGATCTGCCCCAGATGGCGCCCCTCACCCCCAAAGATGTGGAACTCCTCCCACCATCCCATATATAAATTTGCCAGGGAGGGGGAGAACTTAGCGCCCATTGACGCACCACACCTCTGGAGGTAAAAGGCGCCATCGAACATAAAATAATTTCGGGTGAGGAGGAACTCCACCGCAGCAGAAATGAAAACACAGAGGTCTGAAGAGAAGTCAGAATACTTTTGTAAATGATACTGGAGGGCAGTGAGAGCCAAATGGTGTGGGATGCAAGAGTACAGGGCCTTGACATCAATGGTCAGCCAACTGCAATCCGCATCCCACCCCAAGTCAGACACACTGGCCAATAGATGTTTGGTATCATTCAGATACCCAGGTAGTCTCCTAACCAAAGGCTGCAACATGGAGTCAACCCAATCGCCTAGGCGCTCCCCCAGGGAGCCAATCCCAGCCACAATCGGCCTGCCCTCCGGAGGAGCGCCCGGCTTGTGGATCTTAGGAAGATGGTGGAACACCGGAATTGTGGGACAATCAGTAGCTAGATAGTTTACCAGTTTACGATCCAAAACCCCCAGGCTCTCACCATAACTAAGAAGACCACGAAGTTGTTCGTGGAATTTCTGTGTAGGGTCCCCTGGAAGCGTGGCATAAATTCGAGAGTCTCCCACTTGTCTAAGTGCCTCTGCTTGATAGTCATGCTTGTTGAGGATGACTACTGCACCCCCCTTGTCTGCATTTCGTATGACAATTGTATCATTATTTTTCAAATTTTTAATGGCAATAGACTCGGCTCTCGATAAATTAGATCTTTTTTGAACTGGCAACTTCTCTGCTAGGCTCAACAGATCCTTCTCCACTAGATCCTGAAAAATTTCAACAGGTGGAGTCCTGGCAGTAAGCGGATAAAAATCTGCATTCCTTACCCTTATAGGCCGTGCATCATCCTTGGAAACTAGACCTATACTTTCGGACACCAAGGCATCAAGGGTCCATTTAGTACATGTGTCTTTAAAGTTTCCAATGTCAGGCATTTCGGCTACAGGGCGACTTTCTGCCAGGGCATCCTCCTGATTGGATCGGAAATGTTTCTTAAGGAGTATGTGTCTAATGAACCTATTTACATCCAACAATGTGTCAAAAACATCAAAAAATTTTGTCCAATTCCAGTTCTGGTTCTAATTTTACTAAGCCATTACTTGCAAGCGGCAGCCAGGTAGAGGATGCCCATTCAGAACACCCAAAAAACTCACAAGTCAGGGGCTCCTATTTCACACGACACAAGAAACCTCGGGGCAAGGGAAGACGAGGAGGAAGACCAGGAGGGCAGGCGTAAAGCATAAGACTAGAGGTAAATGTCAGTCCATTTCTGGGCAGACTATTTGTAATGTTGTTAACCTGTCTGATTATCATCCCACAGAACATGAATTGAGGGTCCTGTCGATGGGTCTTTCATTTTCTCCCACCCATCATTTTGATGTTTTTGACACATTGTTGGATTAATTTTTCAGGATCTAGTGGAGAAGGATCTGTTGAGCCTAGCAGAGAAGTTGCCAGTTCAAAAAAGATCTAATTTATCGAGAGCCGAGTCTATTGCCATTAAAAATTTGAAAAATAATGATACAATTGTCATACGAAATGCAGACAAGGGGGGTGCAGTAGTCATCCTCAACAAGCATGACTATCAAGCAGAGGCACTTAGACAAGTGGGAGACTCTCGAATTTATGCCACGCTTCCAGGGGACCCTACACAGAAATTCCACGAACAACTTCGTGGTCTTCTTAGTTATGGTGAGAGCCTGGGGGTTTTGGATCGTAAACTGGTAAACTATCTAGCTACTGATTGTCCCACAATTCCGGTGTTCCACTATCTTCCTAAGATCCACAAGCCGGGCGCTCCTCCGGAGGGCAGGCCGATTGTGGCTGGGATTGGCTCCCTGGGGGAGCGCCTAGGCGATTGGGTTGACTCCATGTTGCAGCCTTTGGTTAGGAGACTACCTGGGTATCTGAATGATACCAAACATCTATTGGCCAGTGTGTCTGACTTGGGGTGGGATGCGGATTGCAGTTGGCTGACCATTGATGTCAAGGCCCTGTACTCTTGCATCCCACACCATTTGGCTCTCACTGCCCTCCAGTATCATTTACAAAAGTATTCTGACTTCTCTTCAGACCTCTGTGTTTTCATTTCTGCTGCGGTGGAGTTCCTCCTCACCCGAAATTATTTTATGTTCGATGGCGCCTTTTACCTCCAGAGGTGTGGTGCGTCAATGGGCGCTAAGTTCTCCCCCTCCCTGGCAAATTTATATATGGGATGGTGGGAGGAGTTCCACATCTTTGGGGGTGAGGGGCGCCATCTGGGGCAGATCAGATGGTATGGAAGATTTATAGATGATATTCTGATAGTCTGGAGGGGGGACTCCACTGCAATTACCACATTCATGTGCTACCTTAATAGCAACTCCTGCAATCTGGAATTTACCCATACCTGGCATCCTACCACTATAAACTATCTTGATCTATCTCTGAGTGGAAACCTTGAAGTG
Organism: Hyperolius riggenbachi; assembly: GCF_040937935.1. NCBI lineage: Eukaryota > Metazoa > Chordata > Amphibia > Anura > Hyperoliidae > Hyperolius > Hyperolius riggenbachi. The sequence continues at coordinate 399,688,627 of NC_090647.1, read as the reverse complement.
GGTGGAATTGTGACCAGGACTTACAGAAAGGAGTGTGCAGGAAACTCCACTTTGCAGGCGAGGAGTTGTCATCCGTCGCATACTATTCGAGCCATCCCGGTGGGCGAGTTTATCAGGGCGCGCCGGAATTGCTCGGCAGATGCGGCTCTTGAAATGGAGTTCCAGGTGGTGGAGCAGCGTTTACGCGAAAGGGGTTATCCAAAATGGACCATCATGGAGGGTAGAAAACGGGCCGAGTCGATCCCTAGGGAACGCTTAATACGAGGTCACGCAGCAGATCGGGACCAGGGCAGGAAGCCCATGTTTGTCACGACCTTTAGCTCTGAATTTCAGAAAGTCAGACAGGTCATTGCCAAATATCTTCCTATCCTAGAGGGAGACAAGGATTTGCGACCCTACATACAAAAAGGTGTTGGTTTTGCAAGCCGACGGGCTCCAACACTAGGTAGTATCCTTTCTCCTAGTCTTTTCCGCTCTCGAACCGGCTCCGCCACCTGGCTGTCCATGAAGGGCTCTTTCAAATGTGCTCTTCCCTCCTGCAACTATTGTGTTTTGCATAGGAGGACACAATGCATTGAATCTTTGGCCAATGGTTACAGGTCCCAGATGAAGCACTTCATCAATTGCAATACTAGGAATGTGATTTATCTGGTGACCTGTGGCATTTGTGCCTTGCAGTATGTGGGGTGTACTACCAGACCTCTAAAGGCCCGCATCTCAGAACATTATTTGGGGGCAGGGTGGGCCACCTCCAATATATCGAATGTGGCTAAGCATTATCGTACAGTTCACCATGGTGATATGTCTGGCTTCTCTTTTCAGGGCATAGAAAGAATTTTTCTGCCAGTAAGAGGAGGTGATTTAGAGGCGATGATCCGTAAGCGAGAAGCATTTTGGATTTTTCGTCTGGGAACTAGGACTCCCCAGGGACTCAATGCCAGATGGGATGTAGCCCTGGTTACAGGTTAGGCATCTCTAAGTAGGCTGTTGCATATGCTCCCCTATTCTCCTATCATGTACCAATGTGCAGTTGTGTGATATGATGTTACCAGCATGCATCTTTTAGGATTGCTAAAATTGGTTTTGCTCCTTGTGTATATACATTTTTAACTTTGATGTCTAATCTTATATATGCTTTGTGTATATGTTTTAAAGGACTGGTGAGGCAAGAAGCATGGGTGGGGTTGGAATTGGAGTTTGCTCCTCCCCCATTTGGGGCGATTCCGGCCCCACCCCTAATTGCCTCTCTTTCCTCTTTTTAAGTCTGACACTTAGTTCTGTAAAGCAGCTATGATTAAGGACCTTGGTCCGAAACATGTCAGCTGCTCAGTTTTGGCTGTTTAAGGATATGTCCTAAATAAAGATCACTCGTGGAGACATTGTTGCGGACCTCTCCTTTGTTCTACATTGATAAGGTCGGGCTGCCTGTGGTCCAGCACTGTCTGTCGAGGCACGGTGGAGCGGTCACCCCAATCTACATTCTATCTAACCTGTATTGCAGGGCACCTACCTATCTAATCTATACTGCGGGGCACCTACCTATCTAATCTGTACTGCAGGCACCTATCTATCTAATCTATACTGCGGGGGCACCTACCTATCTAACCTATACTGCAGGCACCTATCTAACCTGTACTGCAGGCACCTACCTATCTAACCTATACTGCAGGCACCTATCTAATTTACACTGCGGGGGCACCTACCTATCTAACCTATACTGCAGGCACCTATCTAACCTGTACTGCAGGCACCTACCTATCTAACCTATAGTGCAGGCACCTATCTAATCTATACTGCGGGGGAACCTACCTATCTAACCTGTACTGTAGGCATCTATCTAATCTATACTGCAGGCACCTACCTATTTCATCTATACTGCGGGGCAGCTACCTATCTAACCTATTCTGCAGGCACCTACCTATCTAATCTATACTGCAGGCATCTACCTATCTAATCTATACTGCAGGGCAGCTACCTATCTAACCTATACTGCAGGCACCTACTTATCTAAACTATACTGCGGGGCACCTACCTATCTAACCTATACAGAGTGTGTGTTTCCACAGTGTGTGTGTGTGTGTGTGTATCCACAGCATATGTCTCTAGGCCCCGCATATGACACTCGCCCCAGGCCTACTCTAAGGCCGCCTCTGCAAGACAGGATATGATCAGAGCATGTACAAGCATCTTGGTTGCCTCCTGTGAAAGGAAAGGATGAACTCTGGAAATGTTTTTAAGATGGAAGTAACAGGAGGTAGTTAATAGGTTAACATGTGGCCTGAATGAGACGTCAGAGTCCAGAATTACCACCAGACAGCAAGCTTTAGGAGTAAAAGTTATTATGGAGTTTTCTACATTGATGGTGACTATGGGGGGGGGGGGGGGGGGTGGAACAGAGAGAGACGGTGGAAATATCACATTCTCTGTTTTGTTCATGTTAAGTTTAAGGAAACTGGATGACATGAATGTAGATATAGTGGATAGATAGTTGGGGACTTTAGATAGTGCAGAGAGGTTGGGGGCTGAAAAATAGATTTGGGTGTCATCCACACAAGTGATATTGAAAACCAAAAGAGCTTAGGCCAGTAGATAAGTTTCCTGCATTTACCCCTCACCATTTTCATTATGTACTACTTGTGCATGCATTCCGTGCTCAGTTTAAAAGCAACAAGGTTGATATTCAGCCACACCCAATCTTACAATTAATTGAGCGAGGCCACCAAAAACATCTTATAGGGGACATTTACATGGAGCTGGTAGAGAGTAATGCACTTGACAGAACGCTCGACTCTAAGAATAGATGGGAAACTGCTGGCCTCTCTGAGTGAAGAGGACTGGGATGATGCACTGGAGGCGGTTAAAAGGGTTTCTTTATGTGTTAAGGACCGCGCCACTCAACTTTACATTCTTCATCAAACTTACTTACTACCTAAGCAAGTTGCCAAATACAATCCTAACGCTCAAGATGTATGCCCTAAATGTGCTATACCCTCCCCCTTCTTCCTTCACCTTATTTGGAGCTGTCCACAGGTTTCCTTTTGGAAGCAAGTCATCAGTTTCCTCCATGACAAAATGGGTTGTCCTGTAACCTCTGACCCAGTACTATGTGTACTTGGAGTAATACGTGATGAGGATTTAAGAGCTGCCACCAAAACCTTTATTAGAGAGACGTTATTTGCCGCCAGGCAAGAAATCGCCCTGCACTGGCTATTGACAAACTCACCCCAACTTGCTTGCTGGATCAAACGCCTTGACAATGGTATCGCCCTTAAGCAACTTGTCTACACTCATAGGGAACAGTTACAACAATTCCATTTAGTGTGGGATAAATGGATTGATCGATAATGTGCCGATTGCTGAGCGCACTGTTTGTGCGTTCTGCACTGGTCTCTTTATACTTCTGTGCCCCCTTCTTAATATTCTTAATTGTTGAATACCAGACCACGTAATTAATAATGGAGGCACACTCTATATTTGTGTTAAACACCCCACCAATATTTACTCCTGTATGAAATTATGTGAAGGATCTGATTGACACAATGTTAAATGTCTCTCATATTCCGTGGCGCTGTACAAAGTAAGAAACAAACATGGAGTAAATGTTGGCGCTTTATAAATCAATAATAATAATAATAATATTTACTTACAAAGATGAATATGAATATGTTTACTTATCTATATATTGCACTGTAAAGTTGTTTTGTAACCTCTGACGTTATCCTTTTCATGCTGTTTTGCTCAATGTAGTGCCTGTGTACACTTTTCTACTGCTTTTTCAAATAAACTCGTTTTGGTAAAAAAAAAAAGAAAAAAAAAAAGAGCTTAGTCCATGAGTGAAAATGGAGAAGAGGAGAAGTTCAAGAATGGAGCCTTGTGGTTACTCCCACAAATAGTGGGCATTGAGAGAAGTTGGTATTGGAATAGGAGACAGCGATGGAACATCCAGGCAGGTTGGAGCGGATCCGGGAATGTGCTAGGCCCTTGATCCCAGTGTCGAGAGGGTCTTTAACCTCCTTGGCGGTAACCCCGAGCTTTTAATAATTTTTTTTTTGCTTGCTGAGTGTTCGGGTCGATCGCCATCGATGTGCCGCTACCTGGCGCGATACAGGCCCCCCCCCCCCCCCGCATACCCCTTGCGCAACCTGGCCAATCGCCACCAGGCTGCGCTATGGAGTGGATCGGGACTCCCTGTGACATCACAACGTCGAAGACGTCACTCCATTCGTCGCCATGGCGACGGGGGAAGCCCTGAAGGAAATCCCGTTTAGAACGGGATTTCCGGATGGGCTTGATCACTGGCGGCGATTGGAGGGGTGGGAGGGAGGCCGCAGGGGGGAATCATGTAGCTAGCGCTGGGCTAGCTACATGATAAAAAAAAAAAAATTAGGCTTAAAAAAACCTCACGCGGCCGCATAGCCGCAGAACAATAGACCGCCAGGGAGGTTAAAAGCAGAGGATGATCAACAGTGTCAAACACAGAGGAAAGGTTGAGGAGGATTCGTACAGAAAATTTGACTTTGGATTTAAGGTACATACACACGTCGGATTTTGCACAAACGACCCGTCGTTTGGACGTCAAATCGCGTGTGTGTACAATCTGTCATTCAGCTGATAAGACCAGACTTCAGCGATCCGCCAAGCGGATCGCTGAAGTCCGGTCTTATCAGCTGAACGGCAGATTGTACACATGCCCGATTTGATGTCCAAACGACCGGTCGTTTGGACGTTCAAACGACATGTCGTTTGCGCAAATCCGACGTGTGTACGCACCTTAGGTTTGATGTTTTTATTTAAATAAATTTATAATCTTTTGAACATATCTAGTAGTGAATGATGGCCTTCGCTAAAGAAGGAATTAACTCAGCCAGATCCACTTATACCATGGCTCCCTCCACCCTCATAGGCCCTTATTCAATTCACTTTATCATCTACATTTTTTCCTCTTTCCTTTAAAGTAATTTTCTTGCTTGTTGATTACTTAAAAGGCTACTTGGTTACTGAAAATATCACCTAAGAGAAAATTTAGGAGAAAAAGTAAATTAAATAAGGGCCATAGGCCACATAATTTTTTCTCCTACGTTTTCTCCTAGAAGATCATTATTCATCTTCTAATTAAAATAATATTTAAGCACTCTGCAATTGAAAAAGTACCAAAAAGTAGGTGAAAAAATACTGTTAAAATTATTCTGAGTAATTTCTTGCTTGCTGGTGGATTAAAAGGCATTTTATTGATATTGACCCATATGCAATTCACTTTTTCTCCTGGGTTTTCTCCTAGGTGATATTTTGACATCTTGAAATAAAATGCCTTTCAAACCACCAGCAAGCTTGATTTGTTTTCAAATTGTAGCTTGTGAAGAAAAGCCGGTCCGGCACCAGTCGTCAATGCTTCAGTGAAATTTTATTCCAATGGGTACAGTAAGGTTACATGGAGGTACAAAAAGACGGCCTGACAACCGTTTCGCAGGTCCCCCTGCTTCGTCAGAGGCAATGGCCTCTGACGAAGCAGGGGGACCTGCGAAATGGCTGTCAGGCCGTTTTTTTGTACCTCCATGTAACCTTATTGTACCCATTGGAATACAATTTCACTGAAGCATTGACGACTGGTGCCGGACCTGCTTTTCTTCTCAAGCTACAATTTGTGATACTCTCACCAGTTAGAGAGCACAGTTGGCTCGGTAACCGCATTCCAATTGCCTTTCCAGGACATATCGAGTGCCAGTCACCTGCATTTCCCTTTGTTCTTATATTGATTTGTTTTTATGTGGATATGTATGCCTCCTCTTTGACTGCTACAAGTTCTGAGATTGATGGATATCTTAACGATGTAGAGTTCCCGACCCTACCCCAGACGTCGCTGGCTGTATTGAATGGGCCATTAACTGTAGATGAACTGGTCTACTCTACATCCCGTGTTTAGAGATGCCCTTGAATATGGTTTGAAATTGGATAAGCTCCTGGTCTGGATGGATGAAAGGTCGCCCTTACTGCGCCTGCGTCAAGTGCCGCTGTCAATCACAGCCACGTTGTCCGTGGCTTAATGTGCAGGCACAGTAGTTCTGTGCCTGTGAAGTAATCCGCAGACAACCACGGATTCCTTTAAATGTAAAAAGATGAGGTAAAACTTTTTTTTTAATAATAAACCACATTTTTAGAATGCATTTTTAATTTGCTATAGAGCTGTCCTGGGTGTTAAAAATGATGCTCGGTTCACTTTAAGCCTGGAAAAGATCCCTTGGATTGTATCTCTTATAGGCCTATTTATTTACTGAATTCCAAGTACAAGCTATTGACAAAGGTTTTAGCTAATAGGCTTAAGAACGTTATTCTCCAGTTAATTGATGAATACCAACATGGTTTTTATGCTGGGCAGATCTACTCCATCAATCTCAGAAGGGTGCAGGCTATTGCTCAGATGGGTTATGGTGGTGAGCGTGAATGGGCCTTTGCGGCATTAGATGGTGAGGTGTCTCCATTCTTTTCATTGGCAAGGGGAACCAGAAAGAGATGCTCTCTGTCCCCTATGTTCTTTGCCCTTGCCACTGAGCCTCTGGCGATTGCTCTTTGTAATGGCAAAATATATAAGGGGATCGAGATTGGTCCATTGGAGGAAAGCATTGGGCTTTATGCTGATGGTATGATACTGTGTTTGGTTAACCCCACAATCTCAATGCCTAGAGCCATGTCAATTATAGATACAGTAGATTCAGAGGATATTCAGGCCTCAGGATTAACAGGGCCAAGTCGATGGTCACATATTTTTTTCAGGCTTCACTCATATCTAATCTGCGTTTTCCTGTGGGTGTGTCTGAGGAATTCAAATATTTGAGCTTTATTATCACTAAAAATCCTAAGGATATACTTCACAAAAATCTGTACCCTTTGTTAGATTTGGTTCGCTATCAGTTTCAGGATGGGTTCATCTTATTACAATGATTTTGCTCCCAAAAATACAGTATAACAGCATGTTGCAGTACCAGTTCCTAAGAAGTTTTTCAGAGAGCTTAACTCTCTACTGTCCCCTTTTTCTGTGGGGGAATATTAGGCCAAAACTTAAATTAACCACTTTACCAAGGCCCAGGGGCGTTGCTAACCCCAAAGATCAGTGGCATGTGCTCCGGATCTATTCTGGGGTGCCCCAGATGTCTCCAGGCAGAGTCAGCTGTGGTGCTTCAATGGCGGGGATGCTGGGAGCTGTGGTGCATCACTCTGGTTCATGCTGGGTGCTGTGGTGCCCCTATGTGGGCATACTAGATGCTGTGATTTTATGCTGGGCGCTGTGATGCTTTTATAGGGGCATGCAAGGAGCTCTGGTTCTTGTATGAGAGTATGCTTGGAGTTGTAATGCCTGTGGGAGCATGGGAGGTGGTCCACTAGGTCAGGGAATGCTGTGGGGGACTGCCAGATAACCTGGCAGCAGGCCAGCTCACCCAGCAGAAAGCCAGAACAGCCAGCACAGAAGACAGGTAACTCTGCCTAATTATATGTAAGTTACACTGCCTATTTATTTGCTGCATTTTTTTATTTTTTTGGGTTGTAATGGAAAGGGGGAGTCTTCCAACATGTTGCTGAGCAGGCCTACTTAGACCGCTGTTAAGTTCATGAAAATTTAGCTCCACCCATGACCACACCCACATTATAGTGCATTGCCACACCCATTTTCCGGCTGGAGTACCCAAAAGTGCCCCGGATCTCTTAGGATATTAGCAACGTTCCTGCCAAGGCCCAAGTCTGAGGGAGGTCTTGCTCTTCCAGATTTCTTCATTTACTACCTTGCAGGACAGCTCAGATACATAGCCACCTGGTTTACTGATGGTATACCTAGATTGGAGAGACACATTGAATGGTTACTAGACGGGTGCCCCCTTGTGTGTTGCTTTTTTACAGGAAGACTACCAGTACATAGATTGTGTTACTCGTTATGGTCCCAGACTAGAACTCTCTTACAGTTAAAGGATGTTATGCTTGAAAACCCTTTATGGCATAACCCTGCCCAGGTAGAATTAGCATTGTTCCAGGATTCTCACTGGTGGACTGCAATGGGAGTGTGCCGCTTGGAGAATGTTATAGTTAATAATGTCCTTATCACATTCAAGGATGTCTGCTCTAAATTTAACGCACCAAGGCACAGTTTCTACAGATATCTGCAGTTGCGGTACTCTCATCAGATGCAATTTGGCAGAGATGGTTGGCGCATCTCTAAATGCCCTCTGATTGGGGTTTTGAGAACACAGTCTGGCCTCATTCCTGTAGTATATGCCTTTATATGGGATTATAAGTACATGACTGATGCTCCATTTGGCCTGGATAAGTGGGTGAGATTCCTGCCTGGGTTAACTGAGGAGGATTGGGATGAGGTTTGAGAGCTTCCTTGGCAGGTGTCGGTGGCAGCTAATGATCTCCTTATTCAGACCTTTCTGTTACACCAGGTATATACCTACTCAAGATGGCAGTGCCCTCGACTTACTGGGATGATGTTTTTATTCTCACTCATCTCAATGACATTACCATTTCCCCAACGCCCCAAATTGCTCTTCTTGGCATATTGGATTAGGAGATATGGAGGAAGCAGCACAAAGAATTGATTAGGAAGGCATGCTTCTTTGCCAATAAGGTCATAGCATTGAACTTGTTAAATTTTACGTTGCCTACTGTAGCTGCCTGGAAAAAACGTATGAATAACAATATCACCATGGAAAAGACTACATATCTGGGATGTCTGGCTTGAGGCAGGGAACACACTTGACAGTTTTCGTGCGCGTTTTCTGCACAGAAAAACTGAGAACTCATGTTAATAAATGGGCTAGTACACACTTAACCACTTCCCGACCGCCGTATTGACAAATGGCGGCCGGGAAGTGGACCCCGCATGGACCGCCGTATTGACAAATGGCGGCGGTCCTTGTAGGGGCATGGGCGGAGCGATCGCGTCATCCGTGACGCGATCCTCCGCCGGCGCCAGTCTCCGCTCACCCGCCGCAACATCCCTCCGGCCATACGGAAGCGCCGGCGGGATGTTAACCCGACGATCGCCACTTACAAAGTGTATAATACACTTTGTAATGTTTACAAAGTGTATTATACAGGCTGCCTCCTGCCCTGGTGGTCCCAGTGTCCGAGGGACCACCAGGGCAGGCTGCAGCCACCCTATGTCGCACCCAAGCACACTGATTTCTCCCCCCCCTGCCCCAGATCGCCCACAGCACCCCTCAGACCCCCCCCTGCCCACCCCCCAGACCCCTGTTTACACCCAATCACCCCCCTAATCACCCATCAATCACTCCCTGTCACTATCTGTCAACGCTATTTTTTTTACCCCCCCCCCCTCTGCCCCCTGCCCCCTCCTGATCACTCCCCCACCCCTCAGATTCTCCCCAGACCCCCCCCCCCAGACCCCCCCCCCCCCCCTGTGTACTGTATGCATCTATCCCCCATGATCACCTGTCAATCACCCCCTATAACCACCTGTCACTGTTACCCATCAGATCAGACCCTAATCTGCCCCTTGCGGGCACCCAATCACCCGCCTACACGCTCAGATTGCCCTCAGACCCCCCCTTATCAATTCGCCAGGGCATTATTTACATCTGTCCTTCCCTGTAATAACCCACTGATCACCTGTCAATCACCCATCAATCACCCCCTGTCACTGCCACCCATCAATCACCCCCTGTCACTGCCACCCATCAATCAGCCCCTAACCTGCCCCTTGCGGGCAATCTGATCACCCACCCACACCAATAGATCGCCCGCAGATCCGACATCAGATCACCACCCAAGCGCAGTGTTTACATCTATTCTCTCCTCTAAACACCCACTAATTACCCATCAATCACCCATCAATCACCCCCTATCACCACCTGTCACTGTTACCCATCAGATCAGACCCTAATCTGCCCCTTGCGGGCACCCAATCACCCGCCTACATGCTCAGATTGCCCTCAGACCCCCCCCCTTATCAATTCGCCAGTGCAATATTTACATCTGTGCTTCCCTGTAATAACCCACTGATCACCTGTCAATCACCCATCAATCACCCCCTGTCACTGCCACCCATCAATCACCCCCCGTCACTGCCACCCATCAATAAGCCCCTAACTTGCCCCTTGCGGGCAATCTGATCACCCACCCACACCAATAGATCGCCCGCAGATCCGACATCAGATCACCACCCAAGCGCAGTGTTTACATCTATTGTCTCCTCTAAACACCCACTAATTACCCATCAATCACCCCCTATCACCACCTGTCACTGTTACCCATCAGATCAGACCCTAATCTGCCCCTTGCGGGCAACCAATCACCCGCCTACACGCTCAGATTGCCCTCAGACCCCCCCTTATCAATACGCCAGGGCATTATTTACATCTGTCCTTCCCTGTAATAACCCACTGATCACCCATCAATCAGCGCCTGTCACTGCCACCCATCAATCACCCCCTGTCACTGCCACCCATCAATCAGCCCCTAACCTGCCCCTTGCGGGCAATCTGATCACCCACCCACACCAATAAATCGCCCGCAGATCCGACATCAGATCACCTCCCAAGTGCAGTGTTTACATCTGTTCTCTCCTCCAAACACCCACTAATTACCCATCAATCACCCCGTCACTGCTACCCATCAGATTAGACCCCTATCTGCCCCTAGGGCACTCAATCACCCGCCCATACCCTCAGAACGCCCTCAGACCCCAGCCCTGATCACCTCGCCAGTGCATTGCTTGCATCTATTCCCCCCTCTAATCACACCATGTCACACCCTAGCACAACTACCCATCAGATCAGGCCCTAATTTGCCCCGTGTGGGCTCCTGATCACTCGGCCAAACCCTCAGATCCCCCTCAGACCCCCTTCCGATCACCTCCCCAGTGCATTGATTGCATCTATTTCCCCTCTAACCACCCCCTGAGACACCCATCAATCACCTCCTGTCACCCCCTAGCACTCCTATCCATCAGATCAGGCCCAATACAACCTGTCATCTAAAAGGCCACCCTGCTTATGACCGGTTCCACAAAATTCGCCCCCTCATAGACCACCTGTCATCAAAATTTTCAGATGCTTATACCCCTGAACAGTCATTTTGAGACATTTGGTTTCCAGACTACTCACGGTTTTGGGCCCGTAAAATGCCAGGGCGGTATAGGAACCCCACAAACTGACCCCATTTTAGAAAAAAGACACCCCAATGTATTCTGTTAGGTGTATGACGAGTTCATAGAAGATTTTATTTTTTGTCAAAAGTTAGTGGAAATTGATTTTTTTTTTTTCACAAAGTGTCATTTTTCACTAACTTGTGACAAAAAATAAAATCTTCTATGAACTTGCCATACACCTAACGGAATACCTTGGGGTGTCTTCTTTCTAAAATGGGGTCACTTGTGGGGTTCCTATACTGCCCTGGCATTTTAGGGGCCCTAAACCGTGAGGAGTAGTCTAGAAAACAAATGCCTCAAAATGACCTGTGATTAGGACGTTGGGCCCCTTAGCGCACCTAGGCTGCAAAAAAGTGTCACACATGTGGTATCGCCGTACTCAGGAGAAGTAGTATAATGTGTTTTGGGGTGTATTTTTACACATACCCATGCTGGGTGGGAGAAATCTCTCTGTAAATGGACAATTGTGTGTAAAAAAAAAATCAAACAATTGTCATTTACAGAGATATTTCTCCCACCCATCATGGGTATGTGTAAAAATACACCCCAAAACACATTATACTACTTCTCCTGAGTACGGCGGTACCACATATGTGGCACTTTTTTACACCCTAAGTACGTTAAGGGGCCCAAAGTCCAATGAGTACCTTTAGGATTTCACAGGTCATTTTGCGACATTTGGTTTCAAGACTACTCCTCACGGTTTAGGGCCCCTAAAATGCCAGGGCAGTATAGGAACCCCACAAATGACCCCATTCTAGAAAGAAGACACCCAAACGTATTCCGTTAGGAGTATGGTGAGTTCATAGAAGATTTTATTTTTTGTCACAAGTTAGCGGAAAATGACACTTTGTGAAAAAAAACAATTAAAATCAATTTCCGCTAACTTGTGACAAAAAAATAAAAACTTCTATGAACTCACCATACTCCTAACGGAATACCTTGGGGTGTCTTCTTTCTAAAATGGGGTCATTAGTGGGCTTCCTATACTGCCCTGGCATTTTAGGGGCCCTAAACCGTGAGGAGTAGTCTTGAAACAAAAATGACCTGTGAAATCCTAAAGGTACTCATTGGACTTTGGGCCCCTTAGCGCAGTTAGGCTGCAAAAAAGTGCCAATCATGTGGTATCGCCGTACTCGGGAGAAGTAGTATAATGTGTTTTGGGGTGTATTTTTACACATACCCATGCTGGGTGGGAGAAATACCTCTGTAAATGGCAATCTTTTGATTTTTTTTACACACAATTGTCCATTTACAGAGAGATTTCTCCCACCCAGCATGGGTATGTGTAAAAATACACCCCAAAACACATTGTACTACTTCTCCCGAGTACGGCGATACCACATGTGTGGCACTTTTTTGCACCCTAACTGCGCTAAGGGGCCCAAAGTCCAATGAGTACCTTTAGGATTTCACAGGTCATTTTGAGAAATTTCGTTTCAAGACTACTCACGGTTTAGGGCCCCTAAAATGCCAGGGCAGTATAGGAACCCCACAAATGACCCCATTTTAGAAAGAAGACACCCCAAGGTATTCCGTTAGAAGTACGGTGAGTTCATAGAAGATTTTATTTTTTGTCACAAGTTAGCGGAAATTGATTTTTATTGATTTTTTTCACAAAGTGTCATTTTTCGCTAACTTGTGATGTAACCTGATTTAACATGATTGTCATATAAAATGTAAATTTATTAAAAGTTATTTTCAAGAGAATATGAATATTATCTCCTAGGAGATAACTTAGGAGAAAAAGTTAATGGCATATGGGCCAAAGTGTGATACTACCACCAGACGTTAGTACCGTGCGTACAGGCTTGCCGCCTGCTCCTTCCCTGCAGAGTGTGAGCAGGCGGCAAGCAGGGGAACTTAAAACTCACCAGCTCCGATTCTGGCATCCTCTCCATGACAACACATGACCCACCGTCAGAACATTGCCAGCGTGTAATACACTGGCACGTCCTGACTGTGAGTCATGTGACACCCTGTTGCCATGGAGATGAGACGCTGGAATGGGTGCTGAGGTGAGTTTCAAATCCCCCTCCGCTCTCTTGCAACTTGGGGGGTATCCATATGCCTGTCTCGGCGGGCCGGAGAAGTAGTACACCTCTGTACTTTGCCCAGCGCTGGTGTAGACTGACTTTGAGCATAGGTTTGCTTTCAAGTCAGATCACATCTGTTTTAATACTTTTTCACATCATGAACCAGAAAACTCACCTTGCCTGGTAAGCTTCTTAAAAACAAAAATTATTATAACTTAAATAATTGTTAACAGTGATTTTGACAAACTTACTCTGGAGATGTGAATTACACCAGTCATCTTTATTGTAATTTAGGCTTCCTTAATTTACAGACTTCTAACAGGTTTATTACATTTTGTACTTACAATAGCAAAGCCTAACTGGGACAAGGGAACATTGAACAGTGCAAAACATTTCTTAATTTATTGTCACATTTCGTTTTTTTATCTCTTTCACATAACCTCTTGCCTATATATATATATATATATATATATATATATATATATATAATTATTATTATTTATTGTATTCACAAAGCGCCAACATATTACGATATATATATATATATATATATATATATATATATATATATATATATATACACACACACTGCTCAAAAAAACAAAAATAAATAAAGGGAACACTTAAACAACACAATTTAACTCCAAGTCAATCACACTTCTGTGAAATCAAACTGTCCACTTAGGTGGCAACACTGATTGACAATCAATTTCACATGCAGTTGTGCAAATAAAATAGAAAACAGGTGGAATTTATAGCACAACATCCCCAAAAGAGGAGTGGCTGTGCAGGTGGTGACTACTGACCACTTCTTAGTTCATATGCTTTCTAGCTGATGTTTTGGTCACTTTTTAACCACTTGAGGACCTAGGGCTTTACCCCCCTTAAGGACCGGCCACTTTTTTTCCATTCAGACCACTGCAGCTTTCACGGTTTATTGCTCGCTCATACAACCTACCACCTAAATGAATTTTGGCTCCTTTTCTTGTCACTAATAAAGCTTTCTTTTGATGCTATTTGATTGCTCCTGCGATTTTTACTTTTTATTATATTCATCAAAAAAGACATGAATTTTGGCAAAAAAATTATTTTTTTAACTTTCTGTGCTGACAGTTTTCAAATAAAGTAAAATTTCTGTATACATGCAGCGCGAAAAATGTGGACAAACATGTTTTTGATAAAAAAAAAACCATTCAGTGTATATTTATTGGTTTGGGTAAAAGTTATAGCGTTTACAAACTATGGTGCCAAAAGTGAATTTTCCCATTTTCAAGCATCTCTGACTTTTCTGACCCCCTGTCATGTTTCATGAGGGGCTAGAATTCCAGGATAGTATAAATACCCCCCAAATGACCCCATTTTGGAAAGAAGACATCCCAAAGTATTCACTGAGAGGCATAGTGAGTTCATAGAAGATATTATTTTTTGTCACAAGTAAGCGGAAAATGACACTTTGTGAGGAAAAAAAAAAAAAAAAAAAGTTTCCATTTCTTCTAACTTGCGACAAAAAAAAATGAAATCTGCCACGGACTCACCATGCCCCTCTCTGAATACCTTGAAGGGTCTACTTTCCAAAATGGGATCATTTGTGGGGTGTGTTTACTGTCCTGACATTTTGGGGGGTGCTAAATTGTAAGCACCCCTGTAAAGCCTAAAGGTGCTCATTGGACTTTGGACCCCTTAGCGCAGTTAGGCTGCAAAAAAGTGCCACACATGTGGTATTGCCGTACTCAGGAGAAGTAGTATAATGTGTTTTGGGGTGTATTTTTACACATACCCATGCTGGGTGGGAGAAATATCTCTGTAAATGACAATTTGTTAATTTTTTTTACACACAATTGTCCATTTACAGAGATATTTCTCCCACTCAGCATGGGTATGTGTAAAAATACACCACAAAACACATTATACTACTTCTCCTGAGTACGGCGATACCACATGTGTGGCACTTTTTTGCACCCTAACTGCGCTAAAGGGCCCAAAGTCCAATGAGTACCTTTAGGATTTCACAGGTCATTTTGAGAAATTTCGTTTCAAGACTACTCCTCACGGTTTAGGGCCCCTAAAATGCCAGGGCAGTATAGGAACCCCACAAATGACCCCATTTTAGAAAGAAGACACCCCAAGGTATTCCGTTAGTAGTATGGCGAGTTCATAGAAGATTTTATTTTTTGTCACAAGTTAGCGGAAAATGACACTTTGTGAAAAAACACAATTAAAATCAATTTCCGCTAACTTTTGACAAAAAATAAAATCTTCTATGAACTCACCATACTCCTAACGGAATACCTTGGGGTGTCTTCTTTCTAAAATGGGGTCATTTGTGGGGTTCCTATACTGCCCTGGCATTTTAGGGGCCCTAAACCGTGAGGAGTAGTCTTGAAACCAAATGTCGCAAAATGACCTGTGAAATCCTAAAGGTACTCATTGGACTTTGGGCCCTTTAGCGCAGTTAGGGTGCAAAAAAGTGCCACACATGTGGTATCGCCATACTCGGGAGAAGTAGTACAATGTGTTTTGGGGTGTATTTTTACACATACCCATGCTGGGTGGGAGAAATACCTCTGTAAATGGACAATTGTGTGTAAAAAAAATCAAAAGATTGTCATTTACAGAGGTATTTCTCCCACCCAGCATGGGTATGTGTAAAAATACACCCCAAAACACATTGTACTACTTCTCCCGAGTACGGCGATACCACATGTGTGGCACTTTTTTGCACCCTAACTGCACTAAGGGGCCCAAAGTCCAATGAGTACCTTTAGGATTTCACAGGTCATTTTTGTTTCAAGACTACTCCTCACGGTTTAGGGCCCCTAAAATGCCAGGGCAGTATAGGAACCCCACTAATGACCCCATTTTAGAAAGAAGACACCCCAAGGTATTCCGTTAGGAGTATGGTGAGTTCATAGAAGTTTTTATTTTTTTGTCACAAGTTAGCGGAAATTGATTTTAATAGTTTTTTTTCACAAAGTGTCATTTTCCGCTAACTTGTGACAAAAAATAAAATCTTCTATGAACTCACCATACTCCGTACGGAATACCTTTGGGTGTCTTCTTTCTAGAATGGGGTCATTTGTGGGGTTCCTATACTGCCCTGGCATTTTAGGGGCCCTAAACCGTGAGGAGTAGTCTTGAAACCAAATGTCGCAAAATGACCTGTGAAATCCTAAAGGTACTCATTGGACTTTGGGCCCCTTAGCGTACTTAGGGTGTAAAAAAGTGCCACACATGTGGTACCGCTGTACTCAGGAGAAGTAGTATAATGCGTTTTGGGGTGTATTTTTACACATACCCATGCTAAGTGGGAGAAATATCTCTGTAAATGACAATTGTTTGATTTTTTTACACACAATTGTCCATTTACATAGAAATTTCTCCCACCCAGCATGGGTATGTGTAAAAATACACCCCAAAACACATTATACTACTTTTCCTGAGTACGGCGGTACCACATGTGTGACACTTTTTTGCAGCCTAGGTGCGCTAAGGGGCCCAACGTCCTATTCACAGGTCATTTTGAAGCATTTGTTTTCTAGACTACTCCTCGCGGTTTAGGGCCCCTAAAATGCCAGGGCAGTATAGGAACCCCACAAGTGACCCCATTTTAGAAAGAAGACACCCCAAGGTATTCCGTTAGGTGTATGGCGAGTTCATAGAAGATTTTATTTTTTGTCACAAGTTAGTGAAAAATGACACTTTGTGAAAAAAAACCAATAAAAATTAATTTCCGCTAACTTTTGACAAAAAATTAAATCTTCTATGAACTCGTCATACACCTAACATAATACCTTGGGGTGTCTTTTTTTTCTAAAATGGGGTCACTTGTGGGGTTCCTATACCGCCCTGGCATTTTACAGGCCCAAAACCGTGAGTAGTCTGGAAACCAAATGTCTCAAAATGACTGTTCAGGGGTATAAGCATCTGCAAATTTTGATGACAGGTGGTCTATGAGGGGGCGAATTTTGTGGAACCGGTCATAAGCAGGGTGGCCTTTTAGATGACAGGTTGTATTAGGCCTGATCTGATGGATAGGAGTGCTAGGGGGGTGACAGGAGGTGATTGATGGGTGTCTCAGGGGGTGGTTAGAGGGGAAAATAGATGCAATCCATGCACTGGGGAGGTGATGGGAAGGGGGTCTGAGGGTTTGGCCGAGTGATCAGGAGCCCACACGGGGCAAATTGGGGCCTGATCTGATGGGTAGGTGTGCTAGGGGGTGACAGGAGGTGATTGATGGGTGTCTCAAGGTGTGATTAGAGGGGAGAATGGATGCAAGCAATGCACTGGCGAGGTGATCAGGGCTGGGGTCTGAGGGCATTCTGAGGGTGTGGGCGGGTGATTGAGTGCCCTAGGGGCAGATAGGGGTCTAATCTGATAGGTAGCAGTGACAGGGGGTGATTGATGGGTAATTAGTGGGTGTTTAGGGTAGAGAATAGATGGAAACACTGCGCTTGGGTGGTGATCTGATGTCGGATCTGCGGGCGATCTATTGGTGTGGGTGGGTGATCAGTTTGCCCGCAAGGGGCAGGTTAGGGGCTGATTGATGGGTGGCAGTGACAGGGGGTGATTGATGGGTGGCAGTGACAGGGGGTGATTGATGGGTGGCAGTGACAGGGGGTGATTGATGGGTGATTGATAGGTGATTGACAGGTAATCAGTGGGTTATTACAGGGGAGAACAGATGTAAATATTGCACTGGCGAATTGATAAGGGGGGGTCTGAGGGCAATCTGAGCGTGTAGGCGGGCGATTGGGTGCCCGCAAGGGGCAGATTAGGGTCTGATCTGATAGGTAACAGTGACAGGTGGTGATAGGGAGTGATTGATGGGTAATTAGTGGGTGTTTAGAGGAGAGAATAGATGGAAACACTGCGCTTGGGTGGTGATCTGATGTCGGATCTGCGGGCGATCTATTGGTGTGGGTGGGTGATCAGATTGCCCGCAAGGGGCAGGTTAGGGGCTGATTGTTGGGTGGCAGTGACAGGGGGTGATTGATGGGTGATAGGTGATTGGCAGGTGATTGACAGGTGATCAGTGGGTTATTACAGGGAAGGACAGATGTAATTAATGCACTGGCGAATTGATAAGGGGGGGGGGGGGGGTCTGAGGGCAATCTGAGCGTGTGGGCGGGTGATTGGGTGCCCGCAAGGGGCAGATTAGGGTCTGATCTGATAGGTAACAGTGACAGGTGGTGATAGGGGGTGATTGATGGGTAATTAGTGGGTGTTTAGAGAAGATAACAGATGTAAACGATACATTTGGGAGGTAATCTGACGGCGGGTTTGCGGGCGATCTAATGGTGTGGGTGGGTGATCAGATTGCCCGCAAGGGGCAGGTTAGGGGCTGATTGATGGGTGGCAGTGACAGGGGGTGACAGGGGGTGATTGATGGGTGATAGGTGATTGGCAGGTGATTGACAGGTGATCAGTGGGTTATTACAGGGAAGAACAGATGTAATTAATGCACTGGTGAATTGATAAGGGGGGGTCAGAGGGCAATCTGAGCGTGTGGGCGGGTGATTGGGTGCCCGCAAGGGGCAGATTAGGGTCTGATCTGATAGGTAAAAGTGACAAGTGGTGATAGGGGGTGATTGATGGGTGATTGATGGGTAATTAGTGGGTGTTTAGAGGAGAGAATAGATGTAAACAATGGATTTGGGAGGTGATCTGATGTCGGATCTGTGGGCGATCTATTGGTGTGGGGGGGTGATCAGATTGCCCGCAAGGGGCAGGTTAGGGGCTGATTGATGGGTGGCAGTGACAGGGGGTGATTGACGGGTGATTGATGGGTGATTGACGGGTGATTGACAGGTGATTGACAGGTGATTGACAGGTGATCAGGGGGATAGATGCATACAGTAAACAGGGGGGGGTGGTCTGGGGGGGGGGGGTCTGGGGAGAATCTGAGGGGTGGGGGGTGATCAGGAGGGGGCAGGGAGCAGGGGGGGGGGATAAAAAAAAAATAGCGTTGACAGATAGTGACAGGGAGTGATTGATGGGTGATTAGGGGGGTGATTGGGTGCAAACAGGGGTCTGGGGGGTGGGCAGGGGGGGGGTCTGATGGGTGCTGTGGGCGATCTGGGGCAGGGGGGGGAGAAATCAGTGTGCTTGGGTGCAGACTAGGGTGGCTGCAGCCTGCCCTGGTGGTCCCTCGGACACTGGGACCACCAGGGCAGGAGGCAGCATGTATAATACACTTTGTAAACATTACAAAGTGTATTATACACTTTGTATGCGGCGATCGCGGGGTTAACATCCCGCCGGCGCTTCCGTATAGCCGGCGGGATGTTGCGGCGAGCTAACGGTGACAGGCGCCGGCGGAGGATCGCGTCACGGATGACGCGATCGCTCCGCCCATGCCCTTAAATGGACCGCCGCCTCTGTGGGTGAGGCCGTCCTGCAGGGCTCCACTTCCCCGCCGCCCCTGTGTAGTGGGCGGTCGGGAAGTGGTTAATGCAGGCGGTGCTCTAGTGGTCGCATGAGACGGAGTCTACAACCCACAGAAGTGACTCAGGTAGTGCAGCTCATCCAGGATGGCACATCAATGGGAGCTGTGCAAGGTTTGTGTGTCCGTCAGCGTAGTGTCCAGAGCATGGAGGTGCTTCCAGGAGACAGGCCAGTACATGAGGAGATGTGGAGGATGTGATAGGAAGTAAAAACAATCAAGCAGCAGGACTGCTACCTCTGCCTTTCTGCAAGGAGGAACAGGTTTACTGCCAGAGCCCTGCAAAATTACCTCCAGCGGGCCACAAATGTGCAAGTGTCTTCTCAGACAGTCAGAAACAGAGGGTGGTATGAGGGACTGACATCCACAGGTGGGGGTTGTGCTTACAGCCTAACACCGTGCAGGACATTTGCCATAGAAAACCAAGATTGGCAAATTTGTCCATGTGCTCGCCAAAGGTAGCCAGACTCAAGACAGGTGGTTTCAGCACACGGAGCTCATCGCCGGGTGCCAAAACCAGGTGCCCCATAGCAGCAATGCAATGTGTGGGACGCGTACGGGTTATTCGGGGCCCCGACAGTTGTCGGACCCCGAATTACATCTCCCTCCAAGTTGTGGAGGAAGAATAGTATTTAAGGCCGCTGGGGAGTTTTATGACAGCAGGGAGAGCTGTCGTTCAGCTCTCCTGGCACCCAACTCACCGGCACGCATATATACCTACGTGCCTCACTGCCATTAGGTAACAAAATGAGATCCTCAGACCCCTTGTGAGACCATATGCTGGTGTAGTTGGCCCTGGGTTCCTCCTAATGCAAGCCAATGCTAGACCTCATGTGGCTGGAGTGTGTCAGGAGTTCCTGCAAGATGAAGGCATTGATGGTATGGACTTGTTCCCCAGACCTGAATCCAACCAAGCACATCTGGGACATCATATCTTGCTCCGTCCACCATTGCCACATTACACCACAGACTGTCCAGGAGTTAATGGATGCATTAATTCAGGTCTGGGAGTAGATCCCTCAGCGGACCATCCACAACCTCATCAGGAGCATGCCGAAGCGTTGTAGAGAGGTCATACAGGCACGTGGAAGCCGCATACTACTGAGCCTCATTTTGTCTTGTTTTAAGGACCTTACATCACAGTTGGATCAGCCTCTAGTGTTTTTTTCACTTTTATTTTGATTGTGACTCCAAATCCAGACATCCATGGATTGATACATTTGATTTCCATTGATAATTTTTGTGTTATTTTGTCAGCACATTCAACTATGTAAAGAATTAAGTATTTAATAAGAAGTATTTGAGAATATTTAATAAGAATATTTCAATCAGATCTAGGATGTCTTACTTTAATGTCCCCTTTATTTTTTTGAGCAGTGTGTGTGTGTGTGTGTGTGTATATGGATATTTATGTACACCTCCCACATCTTCTAAGATACTTTTTAAGGGCCAACGCTACAGATATGATACTTATATGATACTTATAACACAATGTAAACTGTCAGGGCGCAGCTTGTATAGCAGTATACATTTTCTGTCCCATCAAAATATCTCAACACAGCCATTAAGTCTAAACCACTGGAAACAAAAGTGAGAGAATAATGTCAAATGTATGCCCATTTAGACATTTTCACTACCTGGGGTCATGTTATATGTTAGGTCTCAGATGTGAATGGAGAGCAGGTATGTTAAATTTGGTGTTATTGCTCTCACAATCTTTCATACTGGTCCAGAGGTTATGTTTTGCAAATAGAAATATGAATGCTGGCAGCATTGCTTCAGAGGTTGAAGGAGTGGGGATCAGCCTGTCAGTGCTGTCCTGTCCTGTCAGACCAAACGGCACACACTGCATCAAATTGGTCTGCATGGCTGCCGTCCCAAAAGGAAGCCTCTTCTAAGGTCGGTTTCACACTGCAGATTGTCCGCACCGCCAAAAAGAGCCTTTGGGGATTACCCCATTAGTACACATTAATCACATTAATCCCTGTCTGGCAGCCAGCCAAGCAGGAAGAGACGCTCACTTCCTGTGGCTGAAATGATCACGTACACTGAAGCATATTGCTAAAATACGCTTCTGCGCATGCCCAACATATAACACTTGCAGCGGTCATTTTAAACCACGCAAATCGCCATAGACCGAACGGTAACGTAGGCATGCACTCGCATCAGGGATGTGGCAAGAACATAACTTCCGTCACATCGTGCTGCACCATATGAAAGGCCCCGTAGACTAACATTGCCCTAGGGGTGGGCTGAGGTAACATACCATGCAGCATAAGTGTGAAGGGGCCCTAAAGATAATTCATAAGAAAGCCTGCAAACGGTTTGTTGAAGGCAAGCAGACTAAGGACATGGATTATTGGAATTGAAATGTCTATAGTCTGATGAGACCAAGATTAACTTAATTGGTTCAGATTGAAGAGTGGGTGGCGGCAACTAGGGAAGGAGTACAAGACAAGTGTGTCTTGCTTACAGTCAAGCATGGTGGTGAGAGTGTCATGGTTTGGGGCTGCATGAGTGCTACTGCCACTGGGGAGCTACACTTCTTTGAAGGAACCACGAATGCCAACATGCACTGTGACATACTGAAGCAGAGCACGATTGCCTCCCTTTGGCAACTGGTCCGCATGGCAGTAGTGCAACATAATAACTCCAAACACACAAAATTACCACTGCCTTGCTAAAGAAACTGAGGGCAAAGGTGCTGGACCGGCCAAGCATATCTCCAGAATTAAACCGTATTGACCTTCTGTGGGGCATCCCCAAATGGAAGGTGGAGGATTGAAAGGTATCTAACATTGACTAGATTCATGATGCCATCATGGAGGACTGGAAGAGGATTCTAGTGACAACATGTGAAGCTCTAGTGAACTCCATGCCCAGGAGAGTTAAGGTAGTGCTGGTAAATAATGGTGGCTAAACAAAATATTCAGACTTTTGGCACCATTTTTGTTGCCAGCTGTTTAGACATTAAAGGCTGTGTGTTGAGTGGTTTTGATGGGACATCAAATTTACAGTTGTACAAGCTGTATACTGAATAATTTACATTGTATCAAACTGTCATATGTTCATTGTTGTCCCATGAAAAGATATAATAAAATATTTACAAAATGTGAGAAATGTACTCACTTTTGTGAGATACTGAATACACACACTTCCCTTTCCAACATTATGCCATGCTAAAAAATGCTACTTTTTTCACAAGACACAGGCTTTTCAAAATGTGGCCACACAGTTACCCTACAGTCTGACTTATGTGTAGCATTAAATCAGTCATGTGGAGCCCTGGATTCTTAGGGCACTTTTCCACTAGCTGCAATACGCTTCAGAAAATGCAGTATGGGAGGAGTGGAATCGCTCCAACCACCAATACATATCCCAAAGGAGCAGGGATCATGGATCTCAAACGTATAGGCAGAAAAAGGATGTCCCGCTACACCATGGGTGGGTAAAAAACTTCCTTCAATTTTATTAGCACATCAGAAGAACAAAAAAGGCTGACGCGTATCGGAGCTCAAGGCTCCTTAATCATTAATATGATAAAGGAGCCTTGAGCTCCGATACGCGTCAGCCTTTTTTGTTCTTCTGATGTGCTAATAAAATTGAAGGAGGTTTTTTACCCACCCATGGTGTAGCGGGACATCCTTTTTCTGCCTATACGCTTCAGAAAATGAATCGCAGCCATTTTACTGACTGCAATGAGCACAGCAATAACATGTAAATCGCGGTGCTCATTTCCCACTAGTGCGCGTCGTTTTTTCCATAATCATAATTGTCAGGTTGCACAATTCACGCCAGGTTCCTGCTCCATTCCCGGCGGCTGTTTGCCCAAATCGCAGATAGTGGAAATTGTGGGTAGCGAGATCTCAATGCAGCCTGCGGTTGCAATCATGCTTCCCAGTGGAAAAGGGCCCTAAATCCTTACATTGAAAAAAGAAGAAATGAACCCAGCCTTGTTGTATGTATGATCGGGACTTTATGTACACACACTCAAAAGGAACACACACACACACACACACACACACACACACACACACACACACACACACACACACACACACACACACACACACACACACACACCCCCCAAAAAGAAAATAAAAAACATACCCCACACACCATTTTATCATGGTTTCATAGCTTCACTTTTTGATTACTATGAAAATAACTTATAAGTATCTGTAAAGAAATCCTTCATTGTAGTATTTCATGCAATGCAGGCTGCAATCAGTGCAGACACAAGTTAGCATGACAGTTAAGTTTGTTTCATCCCTCCCTCCTGTGGTCTCCAAGCACTGCAGTACTTTAGTTCACTCAGTGATGGGCAAGGCAAAAAAGATGCACTTAGCATGTCTAGCAGACATCCAAATAGATGGGATATTTAGCCTATAGCTCCAGATACTGACTATATACAAACAAACACAAATTTATATTGCGCTTTTCTCCTGGCAGAATCAAAGCGCCATAGCTGCAGCCACTAGGGCGCGCCCTATAAGCCATGGGTCCCCAACCTGGGGGCCGTGGCCCCCTGGGGGTCCTTGGGCAGATTTCTGGGGGGCCGCGGCTTCTCCCTCTCCCCCCGCGGCCGCCGCTCCTGTTACCTTATGAGGAGCCAAAGGAGCGGTTCCCATAGTAACGGTGATGCGTATCGCCGCTACAGGAAGCCGCTACCCCACCTCCTTCCCTCCTTACAGCAGCCGCGCAGGAAGCGCTGCTGTAATACGACATGCTGCGAAGAGGAGAGCCGAGGCTGGAGGAATATAAGGAAGAAAGCGGACGCCCGCTCATAAGGTAACAGGAGCGGCTGCCGCGGGGGGGGGGGGGGGGGGGAGAGGGCACCTCTGCTAGCTACACTGGGGCAGCTATACTGGGGTAACTACTGGGCTAACTGTACTGGCTACACTGGGCTAACTGTACTAGGTATACTGGGCTAACTGTACTTGCTATACTGGGCTAACTATACTTGCTATACTGGGCTAACTGTACTTGCTATACTGGGCTAACTGTACTTGCTATACTGGGCTAACTGTACTTGCTATACTGTGATAACTGTACTTGCTATACTGTGGCAACTGTACTTGCTATACTGTGGTAACTGTACTTGCTATACTGTGGTAACTGTACTAGCTATACTGTGGTAACTGTACTTGCTATACTGTGGTAACTGTACTTGCTATACTGTGGTAACTGTACTTGCTATAATGGGGTAACTGTACTAACTATACTGGGGTAACTATACTAACTATATTGGGGTAACTATACTACCTAACTAACTATACTGAGGCAACTATAGTCCTTATACAGGGGCAACTGTGTTAGCTACCTATACTGGGGGCAACTATACCTAGATACCTACTTACCTATATACTACACTCAAAATCAGGGAAAAGAGGGGGGGCTGCTGCCGCCACTAACCACGCCCCCTCCCTCCGGGGGGCCCCAGAGAAAAGTTTGGTTGGGATAATTGGCCCCGGGCTTAAAAAGGTTGGGGACCCCTGCTATAGGCAGTAGCAGTGTTAGGGAGACTTGCCCAAGGTCTCCTACTGAATAGGTGCTGGCTTACTGAACAGGCAGAGCCGAGATTCGAACCCAGGTCTCCTGTGTCAGAGGCAGAGCCCTTAATCATTACACTATCCAGCCACTCTAGTTATTCTATCTGCATTTGGCCCAAGTAATTTAATCTGTGTGAAAATGTTAAGGAAGTGTTAAGATGGCAGGAAATAAACTAAAACTAAATAACCCTTTCAGTCACTTTTAAGCAAAAGTTTGTTTTTACAACTGATATGATATGGATAGTCTATCATGGATAAAGAACTGTTAGTACCGATGCTTTCCCAAAGAGTGTGCTGCCAAGGTCCACTATTCCATGAATAGTCAAATTTCAAAGTTTAAAGATTCCTCAGCGCTATTGGATAATCTGCTGGAGCAGAGACAGCAATTTTCAAGTTTTAACAAAGCTTTTGAATTCAAACTTAATGTTTTCCATAAATGAAATGTACATCTCTATTAAAAACTTCATGACTTGAGCTGGGCTTTAACCACTTACGAACCACGGGCTTAAACCCCCCTAGTGACCAAGCAATTTTTTCAAATTAGGCCACTGCAGCCTTAAGGCCTCACTGCAAGACCGCACAAATCAGCACACAAGTGATTTTCGCCCCCTCACCCCCCCGCCCCCACACAGTTTTCTGCCCACCAACAGAGATTTCTGTTGGTGGGTTGTGATCGCTCCCAGGATGTTTGTTTATTTTTTTTAATAAATATTTATTTCTTTTTTTAAACAGTACATTTTCAGTTACAGATTACCGGTAAAGCTTTCTGCAATATACATCATAAGCTGAAGTTCAAATAAGCACAAGCTATGCATACAGTGGGTAAAGAATTTCCTGTTCAAAATATTCATATTTTGTTCTTTTGGAGCCTGTAATTAATACACACACAAATTTCTTTTCTTTTTTTTTTTTTTTTTAAAGTACATTAACTTGACTCTGGTCTGTACAATCTTCTCCATTTTTATAGATTGTTGTCTGTTATGAATTTTAACCATTTCAGCCCGCGGGTTGTTTTCATCTTATGGACAAGAGGAATTTTCACTTTTCAGCGCTCATCCCTTTCATTCCCCAATAACTTTATCACTACTTAACACAGCAAAATGATCTACATCTTGCTTTTTTCCACCACCAATTAGGCTTTCTTTGGGTGGTACATTATGCTAAGAATTATTTTATTCTAAATGCATTATAATGGGAATAATAAGAAAAAAATAGAAAAAATTATTATTTTTCAGTTTTCAGCCATTATAGTTTTAAAATAATTCATGCTGCCGTAATTAAAATCCACACATTTTATTTGGCCATTTGTCCCGGTTATTGCAACGGTAAAATTATATCCCTAGAATAATATATATGTATGGTGACAATATTTTATTTGGAAATAAAGGTGCATTTTTTCAGTTTTACATCCGTTACTAATTTTTAGCCCATAATTTAATAATATGCCCTCTTGACATAGATATTAAAACATTTTTATTCTCTAAAGTCGGAAGGTGTAATTTTATTAAATTTGGACACAAGATGTCCCCATTGAGCGCTTCCTATTCGCATAAAATACTTACGCAATAGGAAGCAATGTGTTGCAACATTGTAACTTAGGAAGTGACGCAGGTATCAATGGATGCCTGCAATCACGGTGGCCTGCGGGGAGATTATTGAATGGAAACTTTGTTCCCATTCATAAAGCTAACCATCGCCAGTGGTAAGCAGCAGGGACAAATCTAGACCAAGTTGCGCCTGGGGCAAGGTCAGGTTTTGGCGCCTAATGGTCAGGTTTTGGCGCCTAAACTGCCATTCCCCATCCACATTTTGCAGTCTTTTTAAGAATTCAACAAACTGCGCCTGGGGCAAGAGACCCGCCTGCCCCCCCCCCTAAATCCGTCCCTGGTAAGCAGCGGAAATCAGCGGCGGGAGGAAGCACATTATTTGAGCTAAAACAATGTTCATTCTCAGTGGACATGTATGGATTGGCACAGGGAATATCGCGATCACAGGCATTTGCCCGCAAGATTGCCCGCACAGAACCTCAAACTGCAGGGACGTGACTAGCGCATGACTACCTGCTGCCGCTGCAGATGTGAGGCTTACGTCCCAGTGGCAAAAAAGTGCAGACCAGATCAGGCTCAGCTGTTTTCACCAGTGCTCGATCGGAAAGCTGCTAGTGCGCCTGCTTTTATTATTATTTTTGTTCCTTTGTGGCTGCCAGTGCTGGATCGGGCTGGCTGAGCAGGACGAGGAAATCCTCATTAGGATGCAGAGGCTTCCCGCTCCCGAGTTAAGTATCAAGTTTTTTTCTTCTTTGCAAGTCACAGATGTACATTAACCTCGCTAGTGTTCCGGACGAGCTAGGCTAGGCTACCCGCCGCGATACAGGACCCCCCCAGCCGAGACCCCGTGCGCTGCCTGGCCAATCAGTGCCAGGCAGCGCTGAGGGGTGGATCGGGTCTCCCTGTGATGTCACAACGTCGATGACGTCACGACGTTCGCTGCCATGGCGACGGGGGGGAAGCCCTCAAGGAAATCCCGTTCAGAACGGGATTTCCGGTCGGGCCATTGCGCGATCGGAGGGCAGGGTGGGACGCCGCAGGGAGGGGGGAATCATGTAGATAGCCAGGCAGGTTAAGAACACCACACCACCAGCAGAACATGGAGATGGTAGAAGTCTGTTGTGGGAGTATATTACTGCAGCAGAGCCAAATGCACTTGTCAGAATAGAAGGAACAATTTAAATGGATAAAATACTGTGAAATTCTTTCATAAGACAGAAGACTTCTGCTCTCCGCTAAAAAGTTGTAAATGGGGAAGAAGGTTCAACTTCCAACATAATGAATTAAAATACACAATGGGGTTGATTGTCTAAACAGTGGTAATACTACCATGCTCACATAGCGCACAGCAATATAACCCTAACTTCTGCCTGCTAGTACTGTGATTGTTGATATGGTAATGCGTGTTACAATTAGTAACACATTACTGTAGCAACGGTCATGCTACTTGAGTACCAAGGGTCATGCTAATCGCATAATTTGTGGTACTTGAAGGCGGAAGCTAGGGTAATATTTCCATGTGCTATGTGAGCATGATTATATTACCCCAGTTTAGAGAATTAACCCCAATGACTGAAGTAGAAAAAGGTGAATGTCCTTGTGTGGCCTAACCAGAGCCTAGACTTAAAGGAATAAGAGGGATAAGGAGGCTGCCATATTTACTTCCTTTTACACAATGCAAAAATTCCTGGCTGCCCGCCTCTGGTACTTTAACTAGTTGTTGTCCCAGAGGCAGTATATCTACGCCCCACAAGACTTAATCTGAAGTGGCAGGGGCATAGATATATGAACCTTGCTGGGATTGCCCACTGTGCGCACTCATGCACGCTACCGCATGCGTTCTTGTCATTGCCCGTTAGTACACTGAGTGGACAAATAGTAAAATTACACCTACATACATCCCAATAAATAAAAATTCCCCATTAATTAATCCCGTACCTGCCCTCCCATAGTTATTAAAATAAAGGGACTCAACTTGTTTAATATGTATGCCATGAGGGTATATTACTGTTTATGTAAATAAGGGCTTGCAATTAGTGACGGATGCAAAACTGAAAAAATACACCTTTATTTCCAAATAAAATATTGTCGCCATACATTGTGATAGGGACATAATTTAAACAGTTTAATAACTGGGACTAATGGGTTAATAAAATATGTGGGTTTCAATTACAGTAGCATGTATTATTTTAAAACTATAATAGCTGAAAACTGAGAAATAATTATGTTTTTCTTATTCCCGTTAAAATGCATTTAGAGTAAAATAATAGTAGAAACATGCATCCAGGAGCACCCAATCAACGCTCAAAAAGGTTTTACGTGTGTGCCAAGATCCTCACCCTTGTACCGTAGGGTCAAATAGCAGCAGTACATAAAGGATCGGCACCACACAATGTATGTATTAATCAGCTCTTAAACATTTATTGTATATCAAAAAAAGGCATTTGACATTTTTGGCAACTTGACAAAGGCCATTTAGGCCGAAACAGCGGGCTTTCGCTGCCTGTCACTTTTTTTGATATGCAATAAATGTTTAAGAGCTGATTAATACATACATTGTGTGGTGCCGATCCTCTATGGACTGCTCCTTTAGAGTAAAACAATTCTTAGCACAATATACCAACCAAAGAAAGCTTAATTGGTGGCGAAAAAGGAGAAGAAGGGGGGAAACAAGGAAAAAACGAGGGGGGGGGGGGAGAAGGGGGGAGGAGGGGTGAGAGATTACCAACGGTATAACTTACAGAATAGGATAAAGATCCAGATTACAGCAGAGATAGTAAGATTATAATGAACAACTTCATAGTCTAAATTGGAGTAGTGTACTTGGAAATAAAGTGGTTACGACTGAAGATAAATGGAATCTACTCCAACTCTGAGCTGGGTATGAAACAAGGTTAAATATAAAACCAGCAAATATTGAAAGTAAACAGGGTAGACTAGCCACACAAAATCACTTGAAACCTGTTATGCCAATGGAGAATGCACCACATTTTAAACTAGGTTGATTTCTACGTAGGAGGAGAGGGAGAGTATATTATATAAGGGATGTCATGGGACCATATGTTGGATATGGAAATGAGTCTAGCCGTGAAACCTGGTGGTTAAAATGGGAGGGAAGGGGATCCTAGTTATGCAGAAACCTGTGAAGAGCGTCAGAATCCCTAAACTCCGTCCACACCGCCCATCTGGAGGTAAATTTATGAGTATTGGATTGGGCTGACTGAGTAAGTTCATCCATTCTCATGATATGACTGATATAATAAACTAGTTTGGGCAATTCAGGAGGATCCCTCTGGAGCCATTTTCTAGCAATTAGCCCCATAGCTGCTATCAGGATAAATCTGAACATTGATTTTTTAGCTCTAGATATAGAACCAGGAAGGATGGAAAGGAGAGCGACCTCAGGGGAGGAGGGCATTGGACTTAAGAACAGAATATCATGAAGATCAAAGACCTTATTCCAAAATCCAGACAGAGGTGCCGAGCCTTATCTGGACCTAGAGCTGTGTGATACTCCTCTTATTTAATGCCTGAAGAAGCGGGATTTTGCCCGTGAAACGTGTCTCAGTTTGTTTCGGAGTATGTGAATAAATTATCTTTGACTTCAATCGACAGCATCGTGTCTGCTTTTGGTTGGCTGGTCCACCACCGCCACCCGAACATTTTAAACTTTTTAGTGCATTTTATACTACTGGCGCCTCTGTGCATCATCATATCCAGTTATCCACCCTTGGTGGAAGGGTGACACACCCTCCTTTTCTTCTTTCACAGAGAGCGGCATCTTAATCCTGAGTGGGGACAGGTCTAATCTCCCCACCTGCTTATACAGTGGTTGCCTGTGCGGTAACCCATGTTTGTAAGTATAATACTTACTTGTCAATTTTTCCTCCTTTTCTAAAACTTACTACACCATATCGGGCTCTCGGTTTGTTTGTTTATCTCTCCCACAAGTTTATTTCAAAATCCCTTCAGTTTCCCACACGACCACCAGATGTAAAAGAAGTCACCTATCTCTGAGTCACACCTCCAACATCTACCGGAAGCGTTGGGTTGAGTGGGTCTCTATACCACTTGGTGATAAGTTTAAATTCCTTTGTTGAAGGAGGACTGAGGGGGAGTTTTTGTGGGCTAGAGTGAAAGATTTGTCCCACTCCTCTGTGTCAATCTCCTTTCCAAGATCCCTATGCCATGCCTCCAACAACCTCTGGAGGCTATTTTCCCCGGATTCTGCGTTCAAAATGTTATAAAGTTGTGAGAGCTGATATTCAGGTCTGGAGGCTAGAGCACAAAGATTTTCGAAGGCTGTCAGAGGTCTATGAATGTTGCTTTTGGGATTGAGGGATCTGTAGAAGAGCCTGAACTGATGACACAGGAACCAGCCAGGGGAGGGGCTATGATCAGAGGCTTTCCAGTTCAAATGGGGCTGAAGACTGTCAGATGTAATATAGTGTCTTATCTGGGGCCAGTGTTGTCTTTGTCTGCCTAGGAAGGAGACCATGCCCACCCCAGGACCAAAATCAACATGATCCAGTATGGATGTAAGGGGGCAAGGAATCGTAGAGATGTTGTATTTGTTTCTAATCTTGTCCCATCGCTCTAGTATAGTTCTGGACCAGAATTGGAGAAGGGAAGGGTGAGGTCTCTTGGATTTGGGGGTCCAAAGTAAGGCCCTGATATCAATAGGGTCAGAAGCTGCCTCAATAGAGACCCACTGTTTTTGTGGTCTGCCATGAAAGCAGTCTATTATCAACGAGAAGAGAGAGGATTCATTGTATTTTTGAAAAATTAGGAAGGCCCAGACCCCCGTCCTGTTTGGGTCTAAATAGTAAATTAATATTTGTACGAGGCTTCTTTTCCTGCCATAGAAAGGAGCTAAGCTTGGACCTCAATTGAGAAAGAAATGCCTTAGGGATTACAATAGGAATAGCTTGTAGGACGTAAAGGAGTCGGGGCAAGATGTCCATTTTGATTACATCAGGGGTAGGGAACCTTGGCTCTCCAGCTGTTAAGGAACTACAAGTCCCACAATGCATTGCAGGAGTCTGACAGCCACAGTCCTGATTAATAAAGGCAAATGCATGCTGGGATTTGTAGTTTTATCACAGCTGGAGCCAAGGTTCCCTACCCCTGGATTACATTAACCCGGCCCAACTAGGGGATACGTAAAAAGAGTGTAGATCCTTAAAAATGTTATCAGTGAGTGGGGGGAGATTCAGGATAAATAAATTAGGTAGTTGACATGGGATATGAATCCCCAGGTATTTTATGGAGTATTTGACCCACCTGAAAGGGAAAGAGGACTGGATATTTGGAACAGAAGCCTGGGGCAGGGAGATGTTGAGGATCTCAGTTTTTGATAAATACATTTTGAAGTTACTCAGATCTCCAAACTCCTTGGCCTCCTTAAGAAAGTTGGGCAAGGAGATTGTAGGATCCGTGATATATAGTAAGAGGTCATCAGCAAAAAGTGATAGTTTAGCTGAAGACTCCTCATAACTCATTCCTCTGATATCAGGATTGTCCCTGAGGGCCCTGGCAAAATGTTCCATGCAAAGAATGTAGAGAAGGGGGGACAGTGGGCAGCCCTGCCTAGTTCCATTATTGATATCGAAGGCGTCTGACAGGATCCCATTGACACGCACCCGAGCAGAGGGATTGCAGTATAAACTCATGATTTTGTTGAGGAGATTGGGACCCAGGCCAATCTGGGCCAGGGTCTCCTTAAGGAAGCACCAGTGGATCCTGTCAAACGCCTTCTCTGCATCAATCGCCAGGATACACATTGGGACTTGGTTGGTTTGGGCTCTGTGTATGAGGGATATAGTCTTGAATATATTATCTCTTGCCTCACGTGACGGGGTGAACCCCACCTGGTCGGGATGAATGAGCGTGATGAGGTGTTCTTTAAGCCTGTCAGCGATAATTTTAGAGAAAATCTTATGTCAATATTAATTAGGGAAATGGGGCGATAACTACTGCATGCATTAGGATCCTTTCCACTTTTGGGTATAACTACTATGTGAGCCTGTAGGGCCTGTTTAGGGAAGGGCTGAGAGGATATGATATTAAAGGCAGATGTCATTAAAGAGTCATCACGGAACATTTAATAAAATAAGTGTTACTTACCAAGGGCTTCCTCCAGCCCCAAGTATGTCCCTCGCCACAGCTCGCTCCCGGTCCCCGGCAATGACGTCAGAACTACTGCGCCGTCCGCTCCGGCCCATGTGGTAGTGATTGACAATGCCGCTCGCGCAGGGCAATGTCACTGGCAAAAGTCTTATAGAAGGCTCCGGAATAACCGTCTGGGCCCGCACTCTTACCAGGTCTCTTACCAGGGTGGCAATGCCAGACAGAACCTCAGACTCAGAGATTTCCTTCTCCAAATCTTTAATCACATCTGGATTCAGAGCGGGGAGACCTGTTTTGTCTATGTAAGAGTAAATTTTAGCAGTAAGGGATCCGTGGTCAAGATCTTTAAATTTACTGGGAAGATTGTAAAGATCTTTGTAGTATGAGCGAAATTCGATTGCTATGTCAGAGGATTTATGAACTAATCTGCTTTTAGTTGTGAATATTGAGGGAATGAATGATGACATAGGACGTGGGTGTAAGTATTTGGCTAGGAGAGTGCCACATTTATTGGATCTCTCATAAAGGACCCCTTGGAAGCTTTCCCTTTGAGCTAAAGATTTCTCATTCAGTAGAGATAGTAATTTTTGCCTGGAGGTTGAAAGTTGCATGTTTGTAAGTTTTGTGTTTTCTCCTTCCCCTTTAAGTTTGCTTTCGAGTGAGGTAATTTCTTTAATTAGTTGTGCTAGCTATGACCTTTCTCTTTTTTTATATGAGAGCCATGGGAAATCAAGTGACCCCTAATAGTGCACTTCAAGGCTTCCCATTTAATTGCAGGGGAGGTTTGATTGGAAGCATGGTTGGCTACAAACTCTGCAATGACCTTTTTGATGTCCTGGGAACTCATCGGGTCCTTAAGAAGGTTATTATTTAATTTCCATTGAAATGTGCTCCTAGTCTCGTCCAGTGTCCCCAGTGAGCAAAATACCGGAGCATGGTCAGACCATAAATACCGGAGCATGGTCAGACCATATCTTGATGCCAATGCATGAGGAGATAACAGATTCAAGCAGGCTGTGGGATGTAAAGATGACGTCTATTCTGCTAGAAGTGTTATGAGGGGCAGAAAAGAAAGAAAAAAACCTTATCTTTGGGATGAAACACCCTCCAAGCATCTACAAGCCTGATGTCATTTAACTTTTGTTTGATTTTGGCCCTAACACACATGGGGGATACTGGACCGACCAGAAGAGGAGTCCATATCTGGGGACAGGCAAAAATTCAGGTCTGCCCCCAGAATGATCTGACCTTTTGCAAAGGATTGAATATTTGATAAATAAGGTAGGAAGTACTTCCACTGATTGCTGTTTGGGAGGTAAAAAGAGGCGATCGTGAAACACTTGTTGAAATTTTTTAGCCTTACAAACAGGAATCTCCCCAGGGGGTCAGCCATCGTTTCTACCTCGGAGAAAGGGAGAGATTTATGGAGGGCAATCGAAACTCCCTTTGACTTGGAGTCTGGGAACGTACTATGGAACCAGGTAGTATAGAACCTGTCTTTGATCATTGAGCGATTATCAGCCTGGAAATGTGTCTCCTGCAGCATCAGCACTTTGACTTTAGCTTTATGCATGCTGTGTAGAATTTGGGACCGTTTACTTGGATTATTAAATCCCTTAACATTAAAAGAAGCGCATTTACACTCCTCTCCCTCTCTCCGAGGCACAACTGAGGGCTGCATCAGATAGGAAGGTGTCAACCAGATAATATATCAAAAAGCGTGTGAAGAACTGAGAAGCCCAGGAGTGGAAGGGCTTAAGTGCATTGGAGCAAGGAGGCCCATAGCTAATCACGGCGGACCGAAATCTTGTCCCCCGAGTCTCATTCAAGTTGGATTTGGGTGTATAAAACAGTAAACTGAGCAACATTTAAACATAGCTATACTATCTTGAACATAACAAGCCAGATAGGAGACTTAGACCCCCAGGGATATGGTCTTCTAGTGATAGAGAGTTAAGTCATATTCCCAAACTGTAGGGGCTGAAACAGTAATTGTGCCTGAGGATGTGCGGGGAGGCCCACCTGGATGGGAGCAGTAGTGCCTTGAGAAGGAGAAATGTCCAGGAATGAGCCCCGACCTTTGGAAGAGACTGTAGCATGGGTCTCATGTGTCAGGAAATCCAGGCCTTGCCCAGGGCAGCAAAAGGAGCAAGAAAAGTATATAGGGGCAGCCGTGTCCTATTACGGTCTTAGTGGAGTTATTGCAAAAAATCAGGCAGTTTTAACGGGGAGGCAGCGAAAATGGAAGGCAAATGTAAAACAAAAAGGAATTATCTCACCCAATATGGTTGTCTTGGTTCTGATCAGGATGTGATCGACGTCTGTTGTTTCTGCCAGCGGGGCTGTTGTGGAAGAGGGTTTTTGTTATCTGGATCATCCAGCGGCCATTCTTTAATGTGCAATTTAGGGAGACCCAGTGTATCACAGAACGCTGTTAAATCCTCCGGGGGGGGGGGGGGGGGGAAAGGAACGCGGAATTGCCCTCATGCTTCACTTGCAGTTGGAAGGGATAACTCCATCTGTAGAAGATGTGTCTTTCTGTTAGTGCATCAAGGACAGGTTGTACAGCTCGTCACATTTGTAAAGTAAGTGGAGATAAATCCGAGAGGATGGTGATTTTCGCACCATCAAGCTCCACGTGGCCTCTGTCGCGGGCCGCGAGCATAATATTCTAGTAATTCTGCACACTACGTCCCTCGGTCTATCAGGATCGGTACTCACTGGGCCCAGAGTGCGATGTGCTCGGTCGATTTCGATTGGAGAGTCCTTAGAGTTTTCCCAGACACATACTGAATATGCCTATCAGGGTAGGGACAAGATCCGGGGTTTTGGTTGCTTCAGGGATTCCCCTCACCCGTAGATTATTTCTCCTCTGGCGATTTTCCTGATTGTCTATTTTCAGGAAAATGTCCCTTATCTGTGAAGTGTGTCTGTCGATAGTGGCTTGCGTGGACTTCTGCGTTTTGCACCAGGGATTCCAATCCCTTTTCTGTCTTCTCTACTCTATGGCTGACATGCCTAATCTCAGATTTGACCTCTTCCAACTCCCTCCTGTATGTAGCTTCTATGCTGCTGACGTACCTTTCGAGATCGTCTTTAGTGGGTAAGGACCTGATATACTCTTGTAGGTCCACGTCCACGTAGGAGTCAGCGCCCTCAGATCTGGTGGGAGATGCTGGAGGTCTGGTAGCGTTTTCCGGCAGCGAGACACTGCCCGGTGAGGTTTCGGCCTTGTCGGGTGGGGTAGTCTCCGGCGCAATCTTGGAAATCGCATCCATGCTCGCTGATCTGGTAAGCAGGCGTAGAAACTGCTGGATATTGCCAGTTTTAGCGGGGATTGCAGCTCCTGAGTTCTCCCTCTTCTTTCTGCCACCCATAGAGAACAGAATCTAACGCTAATTTAAGCTTATACGAGCCTCAGGGAAGGCGGCTAGCGGTAGCTCTCACCAGAGAAGTCCGACGCAAGCCATGAGCAAGCCACGCCCCCATGGTATGATATTTTAACCATGAAAACCTCCCCTCTCGGTTCAAAGGTACTTGAAGCTATATACCCTGAACAAGAATGCAGATCAAATGTTTAACTGTAGTTTGAATGGATTTGCTGCATGCTTGTTTCAGGTGGGTTATTCAGAAACTACTGATGCCTGAAAGATCAGCAGGACTGCCAGGCAACATAAATTGTTTAAAGGGTACAAAATATGCCAGCCTCCATATCAATCTCACTTCAGGTGTCCCTGAAATCCTATTAACATCTCAGCAAGCACTTAAAGCAAACCTGAACTGAAAATTAAAAAGTAAAAAAAAAAAAAAAAGCATACACAAATCATACTAACCTCCCATGTAGTCTACTTTTCCACCTCTTTTTCCTCTCCCGTTTTGTTTGTCCATCATGATCTATGGAGTTCTCCGACCTCCATTTTAAAAATGGCAATGACCCTGTAACAGCTTCCGGGTCAGCACACTGTTGAACTGTGATATCGCCTACTTGAGCCATAGGGAAACATTAACATTACCTTGCACATCAGTTGTTCTTTCCGTTATAAGTGACTGCAACTGATATATGGAATGCAAGACAAAAAAAATCGAGCGCTCTATTTTTTGTCTTGCATTCCAGATTGAATGACCACTGCAGTGGATTTTAAAGTGCAGCACCCAATTTTTAATTTTGATTCTAACCACATTGAAGCTCCACTGCTCGCTCCTTCTGTTCACAGAAGTTATTCACTACACTATCTCAGCAACGGATATATAACTGACAGCAACTGATATATCTCAGTTCTGCCAAAATTTTCTCAGAATAGGAATTGACAGGAGATTTAAGTATGCAATATTAATTTGCAGGTACATCATGCGGAACAGCAGAAAACTTAATTGGCTGTAGCTTACTTCCCTGCAGCATCTTTATGCTAGCAGGTGCAGAAAAAGAGCAACCAAGATTGTCTCTGACCCCTCTCATTCCATCTTCAGGAGTAAGATTCTGGTCAATAGCAGCTAAAACTTCTGACACAGGAACAGCTTTTTCCCGCAGGCGGTAACCATGTTTAAAGTGAACCAGAGACGAAGCACCCTCATGTATTTTACCATATATATCAGTGGGAACATTAGAGAAAACACCTACCCTGCTCTCTGTTTCATTCTTCACTGCTCACCCTGCATCTTATCAGCCCTGATAAAATCCCTGACTGAGCATTCAGTCTGGCTTTGCTCAGGAATCATTATAACTGAATCTGTCTTCTCTGATGTCTCTTCAAGCCCAAGCCTGCCCCCTTCTGGCTCTGCTATAATGACTCAGCTATAATGATTCCTGAGCAAAGCCAGACTGAATGCTCAGTCGGGAATAGGTGTTTTTTCTAATGTCCCCACTGATATATATGGTAAAATACATGAGGGTACTTCGTCTCTGGTTCACTTTAATGCAGAGCCATGCTAGATCTCCTAGGTCTTGAAAGCATTCAGCACAGAACTGTAAATTAACATTTCTCACCCTGTTCACTGCCATTAGAACATTGACTTTGTGTCTGTTAAGCTACTGCCGAGTCAAATTCCTTGTAAGTGCAAATAAATGAATTCTGATGTGTTTATTTGAAATAATTTTACTCGGTTCAAGTTCACTTTTAAGATCGCAGTCCACCCAAATTAATCGAGTTTGAAAAGTTCTGTAAAGAAGAGCAGGCACATATTTCACAGCTTAGATGTTAGATGTGCAAAGTTGGTTCAGTATCCTAAAAGACTCAAGGCTGTGATTACAGCAAAATGTGGTTTTACATAGTACTGACACAGTGGCGTGAAGATCCTTTAACCTGTTGCCGCCCACGTCACGCCAATGGGCGTGGCCATGGCGGCAGCCCCAGGACCGGCTAATGCCAATTGGCGTAAAGTCCTGGGGCTGTGTTTTGCAGGAGATCGCACGCACGGTGCACGCGCATCTCCTGCTTGGTGGGCGGAGCGGACTGAGACTGTTAGATGGCGTAATCGCCGTCTATTTACATGTACAGCGCTGCAATCAGCAGCAGCGCTGTACTGGGGACATCCCTGTGACACGGCTCTCCCCTCCTGAGCAACAGAGGTGATCGGCTGTCATAGGCTGAAGCCTATGACAGTTGATCACGGGGATTGGCTAGCAGGGGGAGGGAGGGAGGGGTGTTTACAATTAATAAAAAAAAAATTACATTTTTGACAAAAAAAAAAAAAAACATCCAATAAACAAACAAACATTGGGGGAGTGGGGGGGGGGGTCGATTAGACCCCACCAACAGAGAGCTCTGTTGGTGGGGAGAAAAGGAGGGAAGAATCACTTTTGTGCTGTGTTGTGCCGCCCTGCAGCTTGGCCTTAAAGCTGCAGTGGCCAATTTAATGAAAATTTGCCTGGTCTTTAGGGGGGTTTAACACTGCGGTCCTCAAGAGGTTAAGCATTTCAGCTATTCTGTTTTATGAACTGGTGCTGTTATATATTTCACTTGACTGATATAAGTGGCATTCAGTAAATAAAACTGGAA
Source organism: Hyperolius riggenbachi (assembly GCF_040937935.1). NCBI lineage: Eukaryota > Metazoa > Chordata > Amphibia > Anura > Hyperoliidae > Hyperolius > Hyperolius riggenbachi. The sequence goes on along the minus strand of NC_090647.1, from coordinate 399,649,767 downwards.
AAATGTGTTTGTGTCTTCATTTCAGGTAACAAAGCAAGAAAACACAAAACAGCAAAATGTAAATATTTTGAAGAGGGTGATTTTTTTTCTTTACCCACAGTATGCACAACACATGTTATATATAGCCATCTTTATGAGTAGAGACTCAACTATAAAAGTGATAATTCAGTTTACAGCAAAAGATTTGTTCAGTGCAAGATGATATTTTTGTTTTTTTTTCAGGCACATCAGATATTTTTTCTGTTCTTCAACTCTTTTTATGGATTGCAATGACTATATTGAACACTAGGAGTATCAACTTGGTTCTTCCTACAAAATAAAAGTAATAACATAATCAGCAAGAGAACACACGAGTTAATTAGGAAATAATATATTAAACCAAACTTTTTTTTCCAGTTTTGACACGAGGAAGAACTGTATGATCTGTCCAGTTGATCGGAAGAAAAATCGTTCACTACACCACCAACGAACCAATGTTTACTTCCTATCCATCACAATCAACAAGAAAATCCAAATTTTGGTTTGATGAAAATCCAATCGTTCGTAATCGATTGTGCCCATCAACAGAGATGGTTTACAACCAATCCAATCAGAATTTCTGATCTAACGATTTTCGCTAGAAATGTTACTATTAGTGGCCACCTTAACTCTTTCTATTTTTTCTTATTGTCTGAGAAAAATATTTATTTCTATGGAACGGATGCACTAATTAGTGAATTTTATGCTTGCCTTATCTCTAATTTTCAGGGTCTGTGGATTTTACCCCAAGATTTGCTAGAGGCCTCTTTTCCACGGGCAGTTGATAGTCAGTGAAATACCTCTCAAACTCTCACAACTGCTCACTGCTGCCTGGTACCTGCTTGCTGAGCACAGTTCAACTGCCCGTGGAAAATAATAAGTCTATATGAAAAAGTATATGTTTATTTTGTAGCAAGTTGGGCACATAAATAGAGATGGCCCGAACGGTTTGCATGCGAACTTGTTCACGCGAACAACGTGGGTTCGCGTTAGCTTCAAAATGCGAACATATAGCGAGTTCTACCCGCCCCCTATTCTACATCATTGGGCTAAACTTTGACCCTCTACATCACAGTAAGCAGACACAGGGCTTACTTATAAAAGGCAGCAGCGTTGGCCATTTTCTCACTCTGTCTGCTGCTGCTATAGTGAAAGAAGAGAGAGACATTGAAGAGATAGGGAAAGCGTTAGTTAGGAAGTCTTGTTAGCTTGCTCCTTGCTGATATTTATTGCTGAAAAGCACCACAAAAAAAGCTCTTTTGAGAGCTAATGTTCTTGTGATGTGTTTTTGTGTGTGTGTGTGGCCCACTGACACTGCATATACAGTCCTGTCTGTTGCAGCTGGCCCTTGCTAACTGCTATACTGTGCCAGGCCCAGCACATTCAGTGCATACCGTTTCACTGCACCTGTATACCAGCACTCAGTAACTTTAACTGCATCTCTGTGACTGCACATTGTATTATACCAGTCAGTGCATACCTTTCACTTAAATGGATGGCAGACTTGCCCTCCATAACAGATTCTCGTGATAGGATTTCAAGTGTATTCATCTCATCATTATACAGCAGTCAGTGCATACCTTTCACTGCATCTGTGTGACTGCACATTGTATTATACCAGCAGTCAATGTATACCTTTCACTGCATCTGTGTGACTACACATTGTATTCTACCAGCAGTCAGTACTTTTCACTGCATCTGTGTGACTGCACATTGTACTATACCAGCAGTCAGTACCTTTCACTGCATCTGTGGGACTGCACATTGTATTATACCACCAGTCACTGCATACCTTTCACTGCATCTGTGTGACTGAACATTGTATTAGTCAAGTCAGTGCATACCTTTCACTTCATCCCCCCCAATATGGACAAAACAACAGGCAGAGGCAGGCCACCCGTCAGGTCTGTTCGAGGTCATGCTGACGTGATTTTGTGCGGCCCTGGACCAAAGTACAGTGTTCATAAGGCACGTGCCATCAACTCCCAAGATTGTCAGGACGTAGTTGACTTTTTTTTTGTAACAATATAGGTTTTATTGGTAGAAAATGAAGAAAAAGCAAGAAAACAAACAGCAGTGAAAGCTTGTAAAGCTTATAAAACATCAATATAACATAGGTATTACAGGTGATTGGGGGACACAGAAACAAAACAGAGAAGAAATTCTTGACTGATACGAGGGGTCAGAAGAGACTCCCCCGAAGGGAAAGTTTAAAGGGAAGGTCCAAGCAAAAAAAAAAAATGAGTTTAACTTACCTGGGGCTTCTACCAGCCCCATGTAGCCATCCTGTGCCCTCATAGTCACTCACTGCTGCTCCAGTCCCCCGCTGGCAGCTTTCTGACCTCGGAGGTCAGGGCCGCATTGCGTACATTTTTACGCATTCCCGCTAGTGCAGGAACATTAACATATACATTTTTATGCGTTAGTGGTGCAACGCATACATTTTTGTTCCTGCACTAGCTGGAATGCGTAAAAATGTATGCAATGCGGCCCTGACCTCCGAGGTCAGAAAGCTGCCAGCGGGGGACTGGAGCAGCAGTGAGTGACTACGAGGGCACAGGATGGCTACATTGGGCTGGTAGAAGCCCCAGGTAAGTGAAACTCATTTTTTTTTTTTTTTGCTTGGACCTTCCCTTTAAAGCTCGTCTTCTTATAAGGGTGTAGTATCAAGTATAGAGTTCATAAAGTCCATTTGCCTAATGGAAGATCATAGTATGAAAGAAAAAACAGTAGAAACCCCCTCCCCAACCAAGTTAATACATAATATCTATACAGTGGAGAAAAGTAAAAAGGTTAGCATAAAAGGCTAGGCACTGCTTTAGGATTATAATTTACAAGATACAAAAGCTAGTTTCCTGAGAGAGGACTATTCCAGGGTAATGAAGGGAAAGGGACCATTAAGGTAGAATCAACCAGGCAGCTTAATTGGCAGCCTCTCGTATCGAGGGAGGATAACCATGTATACCCCATAAGACAGAGACGTAGACCAGGAAAGGCATAAAAGAGTCTCCGCCCCATTGGGGAAATCTAGCTGGACATCAGGTTCCTATAATCAGCAGTGTCTTTGAAATCAAACTAGAGGGACAAAGTTTTAACGTATTTGGTAATTTGTTCTGCTTTGGTATGAATAAGGTCCTCAATATCCGCAATGGTTTGAACTCTTTCCAGCCACATTTTAACTGTTGGAGGGGTGGGAGCACGCCAGAGGACCGGGATACAAGCTCTAGCTGCATTCAACAGGTGACAAGGGAGTGATTTTCTGTGCCTTCAACCTATTTTGGCCATCCTATGTAATAAAAAGGCCTCTGGTTCCCAGGGAATATCACACTCTGCAATTTGTTTAGTGAGTGTTTGGATCTCTTTGCAGAAGATCGTAATTAAGGGACAATTCCACCATATATGTATCAAGTCGCCGGGGGAACCCCCACACCTCCAACAGACATCAGGAACAGAATCAGCAAACCTATGAATGGCCGAGGGGGTACGATACCAATGTGACAAAATGTTAAAGTTGCACTCCTGAGTGGAAACATTAATAGAACTCTTGTGAAGTAGTTCACAAACTTTAGCACAGTCAGGGATAGTAAACTCTTTTCCTAAGGCGGATTCCCAACGTTCTTTGAACAAAAGTGATAGGGATAGGGTTTTGTCTAAGAGTTCCTTATACAACCTGGATAGTAAATGCCTTTGTGGGACCTTTAGTAGACATAGATTCTCAAATGATGTTAGAGGCCGAGAGACCTCAGAGAGGTCCTTCAGGGACAACAGATAACTGCGAATCTGGAGATAACACCAGAAGGGGATAGAAGTCTCAGAGTCCCGGTTCAATTCCTCTAGAGTCTTTGGACCAGGAGGGGCCCTCCCTGATATAAAATCTTTAATGAGAAGGTCTGGGGATTTGGAAAAGTCACTCAGGAAGTTCTTGTCTGTGCCCAGGATAAATTTCCCTTTATGTCTTAAGGAAGTCAGAGGCCCTGGGATAGAGGAAATCCTTGATTCCCTACAAATCTGGGCAAATTTAGAGAGAAGATGATTTAGTAGAGGGTGTGTGGAAAGATCAGCAATGGGGAGGCCACAATCTTTAATGGATGGAATCCAAAGGATCCATTTAAGGGAGGGGCCAAAGATTTCCTCTTCCAGGTTAACCCAATCTTTGGTGTCAGCATTACAACGCCAATCCAAAATTCTCGATAGAAATGAAGCTTGGTAATATCGGAGAATATTTGGGAGGCATAGCCCTCCTTTGTCTTTGGGGTATTGAGGGTAGGTTTTTCTAACTCTGGTGGGTTTACCCAACCAAACAAAATTAATCAGAACATTTTGGAGCTCCAAAATCCAGGCCTTTCTGAGGAAAATAGGAACCGTCTGAATAATGTACAGGATACGAGGTAAGATCATCATTTTTAAGGTGGCAATTCTGGCAAACCATGAAAGTGTCCTCTCCCTCCACCCATCCAAATCACCTCGAATCTGGGATAATAAGATGGCAAAGTTATATTTAAAGAGGTTCTTGGCATCACGAGGAATCTGGATACCCAAGTAGGTAAATTTATCAGGGGCCCAGGTAAATGGGAAAGAGACTTTACACTGTTCAACCAGCTTATGTGGTAAAGTAATTGCCATAGCTACTGACTTGGAGACGTTTATTTTAAGATTGGAAATAGTTCCAAACAGATCAAAGGCAGACCATAAATTGGGCAGCGTAATCAAGGGCTGAGTCACGTAAAAAAGCAGATCGTCTGGAAAGGCAGTGACCTTGAATTCCCTTTTACCAATGGGGACACCGTGGATGGTGTCGTTTTTCCTAATAAGGTTTAAAAAGGGCTCAAGAGAAAGGATGAAGATGAGTGGAGAGAGAGGACACCCCTGGCGAGTTCCATTTTTAAGCGAGAAACTATTGCCTGTTTGCAATAATTTTATAAAAACGTTTTAAATCGTTGTTCAGTAAAGAGATCGGTCTGTAACCAGAACACGAGAGCTTGTCTTTCCCCTCCTTGTGGATGACTGTAATGTGAGCGCCCAATAATTCTCTAGAATGCGTTTGATCCGTGGTGACAGTATTAAAGGTTTTATGAAAATAGGGGCCTTGCAGTACTGTATAGTTAGCCCATCTGGGCCTGGGCTTTTTCCCGTGGGGATCTGTTTTAAGGCAAACAGAAGTTCGTCGTTTGTAATTGGGGATTCTAGTAGTTTAATATCATCTTCACCTACTTTTTGCAGTCCATTTTCCTGTAAAAAGGCCTGGATTTTTGTAGTTGACTATTTAACACAGAACACCTCATCTTCCTCAGCTTCCGCACGGAACTGTGACATATCTTCCTCTTCCTGCTCGGATTCTGGCACAGAAAGGACCTTCAGCGCAGCTGGAGGCATTGTCAGTGAGAAGAGAAGTCGCCTGGGTCAAAAAAGTGTTCAGTATCTCACCTTTATCAAAATGAATGAGGCATGGATCCCGGAGGGCTACTGCCTGCCTGAAGACTAAGTCAGTCCCCACACACAGCATCTCTGCCTGCACGCCGTGTGACTGCCTGGCCAGAGACTAAGTTGGTCCCCACACAGCATCTCTGCTTGCAGGCCGCTTGACTGCCCTCTCCGCCACCACCAACAGGGTCCAGGACTCCAGGTGGATTCCTGAATTTTTAATGCCACTGCCAGCAGCGGCCGCTAACAAAAAGAATAATAATTTTTCTGGTGCGTGTACATGCCTGCCTAATTTTTCTGGCTGCACTGCGGCTGCAACAACAAAAGAAAAGGCATATACATCATGTGTCAATTCCCCTTCGTGATCTTGCCGCGTATCACAATGAAGCAATAACCGGCTATATGAGTGTGTTGGGGGGCACACCTGACCAAAGATAATAAGGTCATTGCTTCATTGTGGACAGACAAATTCAATCAGCTGGACAGTCACTGTTGTTCTGTCATTGAGCTACCTCAGCCCGACCATATGGGCTTGAAAACCACCATCTCCTGCACTCTCGCCATCGTGCGCACCAATCCAGCACGGCCATCACTACACAAACAGCTGTTTGTGGTGCGTTACACAGTGAGTTTGGTCTGTCAGTGTGAAGCAGTACACTACTTACACTACCTGCTGATCCATGTCTACACACGCAAGATGTTTTCAAGCACGTTATGCCTCTAATTTAGGAATGCAATGTGATTTCTGCCCTTTAGGGATTATAACGCTGCTGTGAATCAAATCCGTAATTTTCCCAGGGACTTTTGGCTTGTATCCCACTCCGCCATGCCCCCCCTCTAGGTGTTAGACCCCTTGAAACATCCTTTCCATCACTTTTGTGGCCAGAAACAGTGTTTGTAGTTTTTAAAGTTCGCCTTCCCATTGAAGTCTATTGCGGTTCGCATGGTTTACGTGAACAGAAACTTTTGTGGAAGTTCATGTTCGAGGTTCGCGAACCAAAAATCGGAGGTTCGAACCATCTCTACACATATATGAACATGTTTCAAACTGCACAAATTGTGTTACTTTCCTAGTAACACGCAGTAGCCTGTGTTGCACAAGTTCTTGGCACAGAAAGCCCAGGTAATTAGCTGCAAGGAGCAGCAACATTTATTACTTATTTTCTACACCTGCACACACTTATTGACTGGCCGGTTGCAATACTCCAAGTCTTGACTGAGCCTATTATAATAAAGGTGGCCACTAATGATCCAATCTTTTTCATCCAATATTACCATTTCTATGTAATATAAAGTAGCTGCATGGAGTATCCATTCAGTATATTCACTCAATTTACCCTTATACTACACAGATTTGGTAAGATTGGATGAAAAAGATTGGATCATTAGTGGCCACCATAAGGCCTCTTTTTCACGGACAGTTGAACTGTGTGCTCAGCAAGCAGTTGCTAGGCAGCAGTGAACAGTTACCAGGCAGCAGCAAGCAGTTGTGAGCGTTTGAGAGTAGAGATGGCCCGAACATCAGATTTTGGGTTCGCGAACTTCTGCAAAAGTTCAAGTTCGCACGAACTGGGCGAACTGCCATAGACTTCAATGGGCAGGCGAATTTTAAAACATACAGGGACTATTTCTGGCCACAAAAGTGATGGAAAAGTTGTTTCAAGGGGTTAACACCTGGAGGGGGGCATACCGGAGTGGGATATATGCCAAAAGTCCCTTGGAAAATTACGTATTTGATGCAGATTAGGGTTATAATCCCTAAAGGCCAGAAGTCACATTACATTCCTAAACTGGAGGCATAAAGTGCTTTAAAACATCTTGGGCCTGATTCACAAAGCGGTGCTAACAGTTAGCACCCTGGTGAAAAGCCCTTTATCACACCTAAACTCAGTTTAGGCATGATAAGTTTAGGTGTGATAAGTTTAGGTGTGATAAGTTTAGGCATGATAAGTTTAGGTGTGATAAGTTTAGGCATGATAAGTTTAAGCACCAACTGCGTTAGCACCGCAGTGCACAGCTGATCAAAAGTTTTGCGCTAGCAAAGTCTGGTGCACTTCGCATAGAGTTTAATGGCGCTGCTTTGCGTGCGGGACTTTGCACGCTATCTACACTTATCTAAACTTAGCATGCCTAAACTTATCAAACCTAAACTTATCACGCCTAAACTGGCTTTTCACCAGTGTGGTGCAAAGGTTATCACGCCTAAAGTCTCTAAATGGGTTAGCACCGCTTTGTGAATCAGGCCCCTTGTGTGCATATACATTGTTGCATAGTGTAAGTAGTGTACTGCTTCACACTGACAGACCAAACTCTTTGTTTAACGCACCGCCACAAACAGCCACAAAGGGTTGTCATTAGCTGACACTCTCAGGACAAAAAATGTCAGTCCTCTCGGCAACAATGTTTGTGTAGTGATGGCCGTGCTCATATGCACGTTGGCGAGAGTGCAGGCGATGGCGCTTTTCCAGCCCATATGGTCAGGCTGAGGTAGTTCAATGACCAAACAACACTGACTGTCCAGCTGAACGAATTTGGTCTGTCCACAATGAAGCAATGATCTTATTATCTTGGGTGGGCCCCCAACACACTCATATAGGTCTTTGTTTCATTGTGAAACACAAGCCCCTTTACCGCGACAAGGTAATGATCATGAAGGGGAATTGACACATGTGCATGTCTTTTGTTTTGTTGTTGTTGCAGCCAGAAAAAATTAGGCATGTACACACACCAGAAAAATGATTATTTTTGGTAGCGGCCACTGCTAGCAGCGGCCTTAAATATTCAGGATCCACCTGGATTCCTGGACCCTGTCAGTGGCGGTGGAGAAGGCAGTCAAGAGGCTTCCAGGCAGAGATGCTGTGTGGGGACTGACTTAGGGCTGGTGCACACCAGCGCGTTTTTTTAAAATGCTAGTGGTTTGAAAACTGCTTGGGTAATGTATTTCAATGGGTTGGTGGACACCAGAGCGGTTCGTTTTTTTCACAAACTCAAACTCGGGGGCTGCATTTTTTAGATTTCTGAGGGGTTTCTGCCTCAATGTTAAAGTATAGGAAAGTGGAACACCGCTCTGAAAAATGCTAGATCAGAGCGGTTTTCCAAGCGTTTTTGTTACAGAAGCTGTTCAGTAACAGCTTTACTGTAACAATATATGAAGTCTGCTACACATAAACACTCCAAAAAATGCTAGGCATGTTTACAAAATCTCTCTAAACATGCCTAGAATCGCTCTGAAAATCTGCTTCAAAAACCTCCTGTCCTTGCCTGTGTGGACATGGGAGGAGGAGAAGGATTACTGGCACCTCTTTCCCTTTGTGCTATGACATCACCCTTAAACGCAGTGTAAAGCATACTTGCCAGCTTGTTGTGCAAGTGCTGCATCCTTTCTGTCTTCTGGTAATTTTGGAACATCTCCGCCACTTTGTGCTTATGCCGAGGGTCTAGTAACATTGCCACCCGGTAAAGATCTTTCTCCTTTTTATACGGGGGTTCCTCAACAGGCTGGACAGCATAAAAGACTCCATCTGCACAAGGTTGGATGCTGACCTAGTCATCATCTCCTCTGCCTCATCCTCACTTATGTCAGGGAAGTTCTCCTCCTTCCCCCAGCCACGAGCAATACCATGGGTACCCAAAAGGTGAGCAGCACAAGCCCCCTGTGACGCCTGCTGTGGTTGTTCTTCCATCTCCTCCTCAAAGCCACCTTCCTCCTCTGACTCTTTTTCCCCAGACTCCTCCTCCTCTTCCCCTCCTCCCTCCTCACAGTGGTACCAGTATGGCTAACCTATATGGGGGGCACGCAGTGGCACCCATATGGCTAACCTATATGGGCGGGCAGTGGCACCCATATGGCTAACCTATATGCTGCGGGGGCAGTGGCATCCATATGGCTAACCTATATGCTGGGGGAGCAGTGGCACCATGACCACTATATGGCAGGCTAAGGGGGTAGTGGCACCACCATATGGCTAACCTATATGCTGGGGAGGGGGTCAGTGGCACCCATATCTGGATAACCTTTATGATGGGGGGGGGGGGCAATGGCACCCATGTCTGGTTAGCCTATATGCTGGGGGGCAGTGGCGCCCATGTCTGGATAACCTTTATGATGGGGGGGGGGCAATGGCACCCATGTCTGGTTAGTCTATATGCTGGGGGGCAGTGGCACCCATGTCTGGCTAACCTATATGCTGGGAGGGGGGGGGCAGTGGCACCTATGTCTGGCTAACCTATATGCTGGGGGGCAGTGGCACCCATGTCTGGCTAACCTATATGCTGCGGGGGTAGAGGCACCTATGTCTGGAAGTATATGCTGGGAGGCAGTGGCACCCATGTCTGGCTAACCTATTTGCTGGGGTGGCAGTGGCACCCATGTCTGGCTAACCTATATGCTGGGGTGGCAGTGGCACCCATGTCTGGCTAACCTATATGCTGGGGGGCAGTGGCACCCATGTCTGGCTAACCTATATGCTGGGGGGGCAGTGGCACCCATGTCTGGCTAAAGTATATGCTGGGGGGCAGTGGCACCCATGTCTGGCTAACCTATATGCTGGGGTGGCAGTGGCACCCATGTCTGGCTAACCTATATGCTGGGGTGGCAGTGGCACCCATGTCTGGCTAACCTGTATGGTGATTGGGCAGTGGCACCCATGTCTGGCTAACCTATATGCTGAGGGGGCAGTGGCACCCATGTCTGACTAACCTATATGGGGGGCACACAGTGGCACCCATATGGCTAACCTATAGGGGGGGCAGTGGCACCCATATGGCTAACCTATATGCTGGGGGAGCAGTGGCACCACCACCACCATATGGCAGGCTAAGGGGGCAGTGGCACCCCATATGGCTAACCTATATGCTGAGGAGGGGGGCAGTGGCACCTATATCTGGCTAACCTTTATGCTGGGGAGGCAATGGCACCCATGTCTGGTTAGCATATATGCTGGGGAGCAGTGGCACCCATGTCTGGCTAACCTATATGCTGGGGGGGGGGGGCAGTGGCACATGTCTGGCAGTGGCACCCATGTCTGGCTAACCTATATGCTGGGGGGGGGGGGGGGGGGGCAGTGGCACCCATGTCTGGCTAAAGTATATGCTGGGGGGGCAGTGGCACCCATGTCTGGCTAACCTATATGCTGGGGGGGGGGGGGGGGGCAGTGGCAATCATGTCTGGCTAACCTATATGCTGGGGGGGCAGTGGCACCCATGTCCGGCTAACCTATATGCTGGGGGGCAGTGGCACCCATGTCTGGCTAACCTGTATGCTGGGGGGGGGCAGTGGCACCCATGTCTGGCTAACTTATATGCTGAGGGGGCAGTGGCACCCATGTCTGGCTAAAGTATATGCTGGGGGGGCGGGGCAGTAGCACCCATGTCTGGCTAACCTGGCTAACCTATATGCTGGGGGGGGGGGGCAGTGGTACCCATGTCTGGCTAACCTATATTGCTGGGGGGGCAGTGGCACCCATGTCTGGCTAACCTGTATGCTGGGGGGGCAGTGGCACCCATGTCTGGCTAAAGTATATGCTGGGGGGGGCAGTGGCACCCATGTCTGGCTAACCTATATGTTGGGGGAGGCAGTGGCACCCATGTCTGGCTAACCTATATGATGGGGGGGGGCAGGGGCACCCATGTCTGGCTAACCTATATGCTGGGGGGCAGTGGCACCCATGTCTGGCTAACCTATATGCTGGGGGGATAGTGGCACCCATGTCTGGCTGACCTATATTCTGGGGGGAGGGGGGGACGGTGGCACCCATGTCTGGCTAACCTAAATGCTGGGGGGGGGGCAGTGGATCCCATATCTGGCTAACCTGTATGCTGGGGGGGCAGTGGCACCCACGTCTGGCTAACCTATATGCTGGGGGGCAGTGGCATCCATGCCTGGCTAACCTATATGCTGGGGGGCAGTGGCACCCATGTCTGGCTAAAGTATATGCTGGTAGTAGAAGAAACATGGAGAAGCCTTACAGCTAATCTCGGTTAGGTTTACTCGGGGAGGGACTGAGTTGAAAATTGGGAGTCGCTGGCGAGAGTTGTTGGGGCTGGAGGGGGGCGGTGATGGTCGGTATTAGAGTGTGATGATGGGCCCCTGGGAAGGAGTGGATGATGGGGTGACTGTGAGTGGTACGTTTGGGACGCCTATGTTTGTTGGATGATTCTACAGGGTACAGATACCCTTCAAAAGAGAGGTTGGAGAGATGAGAGGAGTATATACAAGATGTTGACGGGGCAATTGTATAGGATTGTGATATGAGAAGGATAAATAGATAACTGTCTCAGCAACAGTCATGTAATTGTGAGGAAAAAGAGTTTAATGGTGAAGAAAGTTACAGTTATGCTTATTTAGCTCTTACCAATCTACGATGAATAAACGATGATGATCACACATTTCAGTTTAGGGGTATGGCAAGAAAAGAAATTGCTAATGCCCCATGTAACTGATTACTCATGAATTTGGGTCTGTGTGCTGAGTTAAAAAAAGAAAAAAAAAAAAAAAAGTATATGCTGGGGGGCAGTGGCACCCATGTCTGGCTAACCTATATGCTGGGGGGAAAGTGGCACCCATGTCTGGCTAAAGTATATGCTGGGGGGGCAGTGGCACCCATGTCTGGCTAACCTATATGCTGGGGGGGCAGTGGCACCCATGTCTGGCTAACCTATATGCTGGGGGGGGGGGGGTAGTGGCGGGCACGCAGTGGCACCCATATGGCTAACCTATATGGGGGGGGGCAGTGGCACCCATATGGCTAACCTATATGCTGTGGGGGCAGTGGCATCCATATGGCTAACCTATATGCTGGGGGAGCAGTGGCACCACCACCACCATATGGCAGGCTAAGGGGGCAGTGGCACCACCATATGGCTAACCTATATGCTGAGGAGGGGGGCAGTGGCACCTATATCTGGATCTGGCTAACCTTTATGCTGGGGAGACAATGGCACCCATGTCTGGTTAGCCTATATGATGGGGGGCAGTGGCACCTATGTCTGGCTAACCTATATGCTGGGGGGGGCAGTGGCACCCATGTCTGGCTAAAGTATATGCTGGGGGGCAGTGGCACCCATGTCTGGTTAACCTATATGCTGGGGTGGCACCCATGTCTGACTAACCTATATGCTGGGGGGGGGGGGGCAGTGGCAATCATGTCTGGCTAACCTATATGCTGGGGGGCAGTGGCACCCATGTCTGGCTAACCTGTATGCTAGGGGGGGCAGTGGCACCTATGTCTGGCTAACCTATATGCTGAGGGGGCAGTGGCAGCCATGTCTGGCTAAAGTATATGCTGGGGGGGCAGTGGCACACATGTCTGGCTAACCTATATGCTGGGGTGGCAGTGGCACCCATGTCTGGCTAACCTATATGCTGGGGTGGCAGTGGCACCCATGTCTGGCTAACCTATATGCTGGGGGGGCAGTGGCACCCATGTCTGGCTAACCTGTATGGTGGGGGGGGGCAGTGGCACCCATGTCTGGCTAACCTATATGCTGAGGGGGCAGTGGCACCCATGTCTTGCTAACCTGTATGCTGGGGGGGGCAGTGGCACCCATATCTGGCTAACCTATATGCTGGGGGGCAGTGGCATCCATGTCTGGCTAACCTATATGCTGGGGGGGGGGCAGTGGCACCCATGTCTGGCTAAAGTATATGCTGGGGGGGCAGTGGCACCCATGTCTGGCTAAAGTATATGCTGGGGGGGCAGTGGCACCCATGTCTGGCTAACCTATATGCTGGGGTGGCAGTGGCACCCATGTCTGGCTAACCTATATGCTGGGGGGGGGGCAGTGGCACCCATGTCTGGCTAACCTATATGCTGGGGGGCAGTGGCACCCATGTCTGGCTAACCTGTATGCTGGGGGGGGCAGTGGCACCTATGTCTGGCTAACCTATATGCTGAGGGGGCAGTGGCACCCATGTCTGGCTAAAGTATATGCTGGGGGGGGCAGTGGCACCCATGTCTGGCTAACCTATATGCTGGGGTGGCAGTGGCACCCATGTCTGGCTAACCTATATGCTGGGGTGGCAGTGGCACCCATGTCTAGCTAACCTATATGCTGGGGGGGCAGTGGCACCCATGTCTGGCTAACCTGTATGGTGGGGGAGCAGTGGCACCCATGTCTGGCTAACCTATATGCTGAGGGGGCAGTGGCACCCATGTCTGGCTAACCTATATGGGGGGCACGCAGTGCACCCATGTCTGGCTAACCTATAGGGGGGGGGGGGCAGTGGCACCCATATTGCTAACCTATATGCTGCGGGGGCAGTGGCATCCATATGGCTAACCTATATGCTGGGGGAGCAGTGGCACCACCACCACCATATGGCAGGCTAAGGGGGCAGTGGCACCCCATATGGCTCACCTATATGCTGAGGAGGGGGGCAGTGGCACCTATATCTGGCTAACCTTTATACTGGGGAGGCAATGGCACCCATGTCTGGCTAACCTGTATGCTGGGGGGGCAGTGGCACACGTCTGGCAGGGGCACCCATGTCTGGCTAACCTATATGCTGGGGGGGGGCAGTGGCACCCATGTCTGGCTAAAGTATATGCTGGGGGGGGGGGCAGTGGCACCCATGTCTGGCTAACCTATATGCTGGGGGGGCAGTGGCACCCATGTCCGGCTAACCTATATGCTGGGGGGCAGTGGCACCCATGTCTGGCTAACCTGTATGCTGGGGGGGCAGTGGCACCCATGTCTGGCTAACCTATATGCTGAGGGGGCAGTGGCACCCATGTCTGGCTAAAGTATATGCTGGGGGGGGGGGCAGTAGCACCCATGTCTGGCTAACCTATATGCTGGGGTGGCAGTGGCATCCATGTCTGGCTAACCTATATGCTGGGGGGGGGGCAGTTGTACCCATGTCTGGCTAACCTATATGCTGGGGGGGCAGTGGCACCCATGTCTGGCTAACCTGTATGCTGGGGGGGCAGTGGCACCCATGTCTGGCTAAAGTATATGCTGGGGGGGGGGCAGTGGCACCCATGTCTGGCTAACCTATATGTTGAGGGGGGCAGTGGCACCCATGTCTGGCTAACCTATATGCTGGGGGGCAGTGGCACCCATGTCTGGCTAACCTATATGCTGGGGGGGTAGTGGCACCCATGTCTGGCTAACCTATATTCTGGGGGGAGGGGGGGCAGTGGCACCCATGTCTGGCTAACCTAAATGCTGGGGGGGGGGGCAGTGGCTCCCATATCAGGCTAACCTATATGCTGGGGGGGGGGGCAGTGGCACCCATGTCTTGCTAACCTGTATGCTGGGGGGGGGGGGCAGTGGCACCCACGTCTGGCTAACCTGTATGCTGGGGGGCAGTGGCATCCATGTCTGGCTAACCTATATGCTGGGGGGCAGTGGCACCCATGTCTGGCTAAAGTATATGCTGGGGGGCAGTGGCACCCATGTCTGGCTAGCCTATATGCTGGGGGGGCAGTGGCACCCATGTCTGGCTAACCTATATGCTGGGGTGGCAGAGGCACCCATGTCTGGCTAACATATATGCTGGGGGGGCAGTGGCACCCATGTCTGACTAACCTGTATGGTGGGGGGGCAGTGGCACCCATGTCTGGCTAACCTATATGCTGAGGGGGCAGTGGCACCCATGTCTGGCTAACCTATATGGGGGCACGCAGTGGCACCCATATGGCTAACCTATAGGGGGGGGGGGCAGTGGCACCCATATGGCTAACCTATATGCTGCGGGGGCAGTGGCATCCATATGGCTAACCTATATGCTGAGGGGGGGGGCAGTGGCACCTATATCTGGCTAACCTTTATGCTGGGGAGGCAATGGCACCCATGTCTGGTTAGCATATATGCTGGGGGGCAGTGGCACATGTCTGGTTAACCTATATGCTGGGTGGCAGTGGCACCCATGTCTGGCTAACCTAAATGCTGGGGGGGGGGGCAGTGGCACCCATGTCTGGCTAAAGTATATGCTGGGGGGGGCAGTGGCACCCATGTCTGGCTAACCTATATGCTGGGGGGGGCAGTGGCACCCATGTCTTGCTAAAGTATATGCTGGGGGGGCAGTGGCACCCATGTCTAGCTAACCTATATGCTGGGGTGGCAGTGGCACCCATGTCTGGCTAACCTATATGCTGGGGGGGCAGTGGCACCCATGTCCGGCTAACCTATATGCTGGGGGGCAGTGGCACCCATGTCTGGCTAACCTGTATGCTGGGGGGGCAGTGGCACCCATGTCTGGCTAACCTATATGCTGAGGGGGCAGTGGCACCCATGTCTGGCTAACCTATATGCTGGGGGGGGGGGGGGGGCAGTGGTACCCATGCCTGGCTAACCTATTTGCTGGGGGGGGGGGCAGTGGTACCCATGTCTGGCTAACCTGTATGCTGGGGGAGGCAGTGGCACCCTCGTCTGGCTAAAGTACATGTTGGGGGGGGGGCAGTAGCACCCATGTCTGGCTAACCTACATGCTGGGGTGGCAGTGGCACCCATGTCTGGCTAGCCTATATGCTGGGGGGGGGGGGGGGGCAGTGGTACCCATGCCTGGCTAACCTATTTGCTGGGGGGGGGGGCAGTGGTACCCATGTCTGGCTAACCTGTATGCTGGGGGAGGCAGTGGCACCCTCGTCTGGCTAAAGTATATGCTGGGGGGGGGCAGTGGCACCCATGTCTGGCTAACCTATATGTTGGGGGGGGCAGTGGCACCCATGTCTGGCTAACATATATGCTGGGGGGCATCGGCACCCATGTCTGGCTAACCTATATGCTGGGGGGGTAGTGGCACCCATGTCTGGCTAACCTATATTCTGGGGGGGGGGGGGCAGTGGCACCCATGTCTGGCTAACCTATATGCTGGGGGGCAGTGGCACCCATGTCTGGCTAACCTACATGCTGGGGGGGCAGTGGCTCCCATACCTGGCTAACATATATGCTGGGGGGGCAGTGGCCCCCATGTCTTGCTAACCTGTATGCTGGGGGGGGGGGGGCAGTGGCACCCACATCTGGCTAACCTATATGCTGGGGGGCAGTGGCATCTATTTCTGGTTAACCTATATGCTGGGGTGGCAGTGGCACCCATGTTTGGCTAACCTATATGCTGGGGTGGGCAGTGGCACCCATGTCTGGCTAACCTATATGCTGGGGGGCAGTGGTATCCATGTGTGGCTAACCTATATGCTGGGGGAGGCAGTGGCACCCATGTCTGGCTAAAGTATATGCTGGGGGGCAGTGGCACCCATGTCTGGCTAACCTATATGCTGGGGTGGCAGTGGCACCCATGTCTGGCTAACCTATATGCTGGGGGGGCAGTGGCACCCATGTCTGGCTAACCTATATGCTGGGGGGGGGGGGGCAGTGGCACCCCTGTCTGGCTAACCTATATGCTGGGGGGGGGGGCAGTGGCACCCATGTCTGGCTAAAGTATATGCTGGAGGGGGCAGTGGCACCCATGTCTGGCTAACCTTTATGCTGGGGGGGCAGTGGCACCCATTTCTGGCTAACCTATATGCTGGGGGGGGCAGTGGCACCCATGTCTGGCCAACCCATATGCTGGGGGGGCAGTGGCACCCATGTCTGGCTAACCCATATGCTGGGGGGCAGTAGCACCCATGTCTGGCTAGGAGGGGGCAGTGGCACCCATGTCTGGCTAACCTATATGCTGGAGGGCAGTGGCACCCATGTCTGGCTAACCTATATTCTGGGGTGGCAATGGCCACCCATGTCCGGCTAACCTATATGGGGGGGCAGTGGCAAACATGTCTGGATAACCTATATGCTGGGGGGGGGGGCAGTGGCACCCATATCTGGCTAACCTATATGCTGAGGGGCAGTGGCACCCATATCTGGCTAATGCTGCCCATGTTGCAATTATTTTCTGGTGAAATGCTGCCCACTGTATGATTATTTTCTGGTGAAATGATGCACACATTGCAATTAATTTAAGGTAAATGATGCACACATTGCGATTATTTTATGGTGAAATGATGCCCACATTGCGATTATTTTCTGGTGAAATGATGCCCACATTGTGATTACTTTGTGGTGAAATGATGCCCACTGTATGATTATTTTCTGGTGAAATGATGCCCACATTGCGCTTATTTTCTGGTTAAATGATGCCCACACTGATTATTTTCTGGTGAAATACTGCCCACTTTACTATTAATTTCTGGTGAAATGCTGCACACATTGCGATTATTTGATAGTGAAACATTGCTGCATTACAATTATTTTATGGTAAAACATTGCTGCATTACGATTATTATATAGTGAAACGCTGTCCCATTACAATTATTTTATAGTGAAACACTGCCCCATTACAATTCTTTGGGACCTATGTGGGGGGCTTATCAACATTTTCGCAAGGGGGCCCAGTGATTTTCAGTTATGCCCCTGACTACTACCTAAACTGGGGACACCTATAGACCTGGCTACTTATATTGTACTTAGAGGGATGTGGGAATGTTGGGGTGGAGGGTCCTGGAGGAATATTTGGGTGGGAGGTCTGTGGGGTTGAAAGGTTGTGTGTGTGTGTGGGGGGGGGGGGGGGGGCATACATTTTTTTCTATGGGGCCCAGTCATTTTTAGCTACGCCCCTGTGGGTCACTGACTATCCTTTTAACCCTCTTAAACTGGCCTTTCGGTATGTTATTTTTGACATTAGCAACGTGAAAGCTGTTGTAGTGAAGAATGGAATTTCTATCAGGGGGTTTTACATAAAGATCTGTGGTCAAATGACCATTCTCTTTCACCACCCACGTATCCAAATAATTGATTCTCTCTGGGTTACTCTCAATGGTTAGTTTGATTTCTGGACATGCCCCATGCAGCTGGTCCACAAAGGCTTCTAGTCTTGAACGTGGCCCATCCCACAAACAAAAAAATTGTCGATATATCGACGCCAAAGTAAAGCAGGTTTACAAAAAAAACAATTAGAAAACACAAATGCCTCCTCATAGAGGCCCATAAATAAATTTGCATAGGAAGGGGCCACGTTCGAGGCCATCGCCGTACCTCTCCAGTGCACGTAGAAGGTATCCCCAAAAAGAAAGTAATTGTATCTTAACAAAAGACACAATAATTGGATAAGAAAATTCCTTTGCTCCTTATCGAAATCCGTACAGATCTGCAGGTAATGCTCAATTGCTTCCTATCCCCCATCATGGGGTATGGAAGTATACAAACTATTCATATCCATAGTGACCAATAGTGTCATCACTCAATTTGTCAAAAGTTGAGATAGTTGTTAAAAAATGTTGCGTGTCCCTAAGGTGGGAATCGAGGGTCAGTACAATGGGGTTCAAGATCTTATCTAAAAAAATAACAATATTAGAAAAAATAGACCCCATCCCTGACACTATAGGTCGACCTATAGTGTCAGGAATGGGGTCTATTTTTTCTGATATTGCCATTTTTTTAGTGTCCCTGCAGAGGCACTAAAATAAAAATTAAGGGGCACTATACATGTGACTCCAAGTTTGTTGTCTATTTATAGAAATGCCCCTCTGTGATTGGATATGTAGGTAAAACTACACAGTCTCTTATGCTGGGTATACACGGATCGACTCCCGCCGCGTCCCCGCGCTCCCTGCCACCGTCCGGATCGATTCCCGCTCGTTCCCGCGGGCGCTTCCTTTTCTTCCGCTCGACTCCCCGCTATTGTTCGCTCGCGGGGATTGAGCGGGGAATCGATCCGGCGGGTCATCGGACCTGTCGGAAATGATCAGCTGGGAGCATCAGCGGCTCGATACACAGTACAGAAACGTACCGTGTATCCCCAGCATTAGAGATAGGCTAGCGTCTCACAAATCTACGATCAGGAATAAAAATCTTGAATTATCTGTTTCACACCATTTTACCACCTTTAATCACGGCTTATCTCAATTACGGATGCAGGTGTTGGAGGGAATCCCTATGCTGAGAAGAGGAGGTGATAGACACAAGCAGTTACTCAAAAGAGAGAATTATTGGATAAAGAGATTGGAGACCTTACAGCCCAAAGGTTTAAATCGGGAATATGATTTAACAAGTATATAGTAGAGGGGTGACTTTGTAATGTTTTTGCAATACACCTAGGGATTATTTGACAGGATATGCGGATGGGGCTGCGACCCTCACCTCCCTTGCAGATGTAAATTGTCACTGCGGGGGTTTATTAGCCTGCAGTGCTTGTGGTTTGAGTAGATTTCATTACGCCATGTTTGAGTAGCTGCTTGTGAGGTGAGGGTGGCTTCACCCGTTTGCGTGGATTGAATGCCGGCATGTTGCCCACCTATAATATGCTGGCGCGTGTGGAGCAACTGTGTGGAGCGACTTTCGCTCCTGCTGTGATCGCTTAGACCATTATTATTATTATTTATGGCAGGACTGTCCTGCAGTATTTCTTTATGGTGTTTATGAGCGGACGTTGCCGCTCGCTTTTCTATTGGTCGGCGTTTCCTAGGGGGGCGTGAGCAGCTCCCTGTGCCGTGCAGAAACTTTCAGGCGGACGCTGTAGGCGTGCCTGTGATTGGTCGGCGGCGGCTTCAGTCCGCTGCATGCATACACTGTCTGTAGTCTTCAAGCGGACGCTGGAGGTGCGTCTGTGATTGGCTAGCGGCTTCAGGGGAAGGAGAATGAGCCGAGCGGACGTTGTCGGCTGTGTAGCAATTGGCTGACCCCACTGCATACTGAATTACACAATGAGAGACGGAACTCCGGTGTTTAAATACAAAGGAGTAAGTCTGAATGTTAATGGATGATTTGGGCTCTTCTACCCATACCTCTGGCTTAACTACAGGGTTGCAATTTTAGTTTTCTTATGTGTATTTGTAACATTTTTCTATTGCACTTTTCTATTGTATGTTGAAGGAAGGCCTGTTGGATGTAATAACTTATGAATATGTATGTATGCATATGTGAAGTTTTTACATAGTCTTCCATCAGGTCCTCTCTTGTGTGTTAAATAGCAGGACTGTTGAGAGGGAAGTTAGAGTGTGTGCCTGAACTATCAGAAGAAAGAGCTGTACTCTGAAACGCCGTGCGTCATGGTGACCCGGCTCACACTTGCTATTGTCTGTCCTGGATTTTAAAGAGCCTTAATAAATTACTACTTTTTAGATGGTACTTTTTAGGCGGATCCTGATATCCTATTCTGTTATATAAAAAAATGCATTAAAGGAGTACTGTAGGAGGGTAGGGGTAAAAAAAAAATTGAACTTACCTGGGGCTTCTAATGGTCCCCCGCAGACGGCCTGTGGTCACGCAGCCACTCACCGATGTTCAGGTCCCGCCTCTGGTTTACTTCCGGAATTTCCGACTTTAAAGTCGGAAAACCACTGCGCCTTCGGCAGAGAACGCAGCACCAGTGAGTGGCTGTGCGGGCACAGGACGTCTGCGGGGGACCATTAGAAGCCCAGGTAAGTTCAACTCATTTTCACCCTACCCCCCTACAGTAGTCCTTTAATAAAACATTATTTCATTATCTATTGACATACACAACAGAATAGTTCATTATAAAACTATAGGAGCTCAGAGTTTTATTTATTACAAAATGCACAGTACCAAAAGACAAACTGAAATAGTTAAAACATTCCCCCAATAAAATCAAAGGTGGTTGAATGCAGCAGTTTGATTCCACAAGGTTTAAATGAACATTTAACTTTTGTTGCCAGCTGATTTGTCCTAAACGCGAACATCTACTTCCAAACAGTTTTTAGACATTTTGTACTCATTAGGTTCACTTAGGATTTTTGACAAGAAAACCTACATGAAATAGGACATATTATTATATATTGTTTTTTCTGTAACGAATTGGGCTTGAACACTGAAACAAAATGTTGTAATTTTTCTGGAGATATAACAACATTTTTGAGTGAAATATGTTAATAAATAGTGTAATAAAAAATAAACCATTACATTAACGGACAAAAATGTTAATGTTTGTAAAAAAGCCCTTGTTCTGCTGAATCCAACGATATCAGATATGTACTGGTATCCTACTATTCCTGTTTTGGTATAGGTGCAGTAGTACAGGTAGCCAGATATAGGTGCAGTCAGTATAGGTATCCTGGAATAGGTACGCGAGTACAGGTAGCCAGATACAGGTGCAGCAAGTATAGGTAGTCAAGAATAGATGCCCCCAGTACAGGTAGATAGGTATAGGTGCAGCCAGTACAGATAGCCAGGAATAGGTGCCCCAGTATAGGTAGCAGGTATAGGTACCCAAATCTGGGTAGTAGGTATAGGTACTCCCAGTATAGATAGTAGGTATAGGTAGAAGGTATAGCTAAAGGAGCTCCCAGTATAGGTAGCAGGTATGGGTACCACTGTGGGAGGGGGGCCAACATCTTCCTCCCTCCCTTCACATAGGCTCCCCCCTCCTGTGGCCTCCCTGCCTGGCACGCAGTTGTGCGGGTTGTAATTACTCACCCGATCGCTCACTCCATGCAGTGTCCCCTGCGGCTGCAGGCACCTCTCTGCTCTCCTAATCCTGTAAGACGCGTATATAATCATACGTAATACAGGAAAGAGGGGAGAGAGAAGAAGCGGCTGCGACTTGCGACATTCGGCATGGAGCGAGTGATCGGTGAGTAATTACCCGCTGCACCGCTTCTCAAGGCAGGGAGGCAGAGGGAGGAATAATGTTGGCACCTCTACCCGCTGCTTCCGGGGGAGACAATTTGCCAACAATGTGTGGCATATGTTGTTGGCAGTTAAAGCCCTACCCAAGCAATATGTACCTGGTACGCTCAGTGTCAAGCGCCGCCCCGAGCCACTGATTCACCAGTAGATTCTGACGTCACCCTCTTGGGGACGTCTCACAGTCTCGTCTCTACGTCTCGCCTGTGAGACGTCCCCGAGAGGGTGATGTTCGAATCTAACGGCGAATCAGCGGCTCGGGGCGGCGCTTGACACTGAGCGTGCGCTCGGCGGTGGGGCGGCTCAGGAAGTGCGGTAAGCCTGTTCCTTCTTACCTGTACATGTATTTAAACTAGCAGGTGCTTCTGCGAAACGGCTGTCAGGTCTCCACTGTATTATTTTCTGGAATTCTTGGGGATGTAATAAAGGTGTGATTGAAGCATTACTTCTGTCTGGTGCCCGGACTTCATTACTTCTGTTCTGATATATAATACCTTTGGTTTTATTAGGGGGCGAATGTTTAACTGTTGTTACTGTTGAAACTCTTGGTACCGTATATACTCGTGTATAAGCCGACCCGTGTATAAGCCGACCCCCCAACTTTTGCCCAAAAAACTTGGGAAAAATGATTGACTCGTGTATAAGCCAAGGAGGGGATGCAAAGGTCTAAGGTCATTGTTCCATTTGCCATACACTACACAACAAGCACCCAATCCAGCATATGTGGCGTGGTTTAGGAGGATATGCGGCCATGACTGTGCCCCTGCTCCCCTTCCAAAGCAAAATGGAAATTATAGTTGTGTGCGTCTCGGCCAAAGTATCCCACTCTTCTACATAGTGCTGTGTGATTAGGGCACATATGTAGCCAACTAGCCATGCCTGTGTCCCCATCCCCTCTCCAGGGCAGAGCAGTATGTAAAAAAAACATGCATTTTAGCCAGAGTATCCCCCTCTACACAATGATGAATGTATGGGGCACATATGCAGCCATGACTGTCCTGTCCCCTCTGCAAAGCAGAGCAGTAGGTATGTAAATAAATCATGCATTCTAGCCAGAGTATCCCCCTCTACACGATGATTAATCAACAGGGCACATATGTAGCCATGAGGGTTTCCCCTGCCCCCCTCCTGAGCGGAGTAGTATTTAAATGACAGCGGTGTCCCCCGAGTGCCTTCCCTGCATACGTACTGTGGTTTAGCCGCACTGACAGTGTCGGCTGTGTCTCCCCCTTCCCCCGTCAGAGCGGAGCGGCATGTAAATATCAGCAGTGTGCTGATCCGAATGCCGCTCTCGCTGTGTGCAAAGTTAAAAGCAGCGGTGCGGGCTTTCTCCACGTACTTTCTAAAGTCCGTCCGTGCTGCGGGGATTCCTCTATAGCAGGTCTGATGCCGGCTCATCTCTATGACAGAAGCGTCCCTAGATGGCATCATAGAGATGAGCCGGCATCAGACCTGCTATAGAGGAATCCCCGCAGCACGGATGGACTTTAGAAAGTAAGTGGAGAAAGCCCGCACCGCTGCTTTTAACTTTGCACACAGCGAGAGCGGCATTCGGATCAGCACACTGCTGATATTTACATGCCGCTCCGCTCTGACGGGGGAAGGGGGAGACACAGCCGACACTGTCAGTGCGGCTAAACCACAGTACGTATGCAGGGGAGGCACTCGGGGGACACCGCTGTCATTTAAATCTACTCCGCTCAGGAGGGGGGCAGGGGAAACCCTCATGGCTACATATGTGCCCTGTTGATTAATCATCGTGTAGAGGGGATACTGCAGAAGGGACATTGGCATGGTGCCCCGTGTATAAGCCGACCCCCCACTTTTGGACCACTTTTTTGGTCCAAAAAATTCGGCTTATACACGAGTATATACGGTACTTTTATTTTGTAATAAATAAAGCTTATGTCATAAATAGTTCTGTAGCTCCCTTCTTACTTGCAAGTGTTGCATTACTTTTGTACTAAGGTCCCATATATGGCAACATTTATCCAGAAAAATAAAATAATCAGAAGGAAAAAACATACTATGATAGTATACAACAGTTAGATTTAAAGGTACATGTTAGAAGTAATCTTACCCTTTTGTTCGGTTTTGTCCAAAGTGCTTGTAAACCAAATAGCCAATGCCAATGCCAAGCAAAATTATCACTCCAGCAATTATTCCTAAAGTAAATTAAAAATGTAAAATTATGTTTAAAGTACAAAATATGCATGCAATAGTAAGTATTGTAATAAAATCATTACATAAATACAGTTTTCGCCAGATCTGACCAGACAGCTGACTACTCATAATGTAAAAAAGGGAAGTTGTTACAGAGTACCCAGTGATGTCATAAGAAAACAAGGATCACTAGAATTTCTGTAAAGAGCCCAATAATTTGCAAACTGTAAGCATTTTGATGTTTGAAAATGTAAACTATCTAGTGATGGTATATAGTGTAAATGCAAGCAGGGCTGGTTCTAGCTACAATGGGGCCCTGGGGCAAAAGTAACCTGGGGGCCCCCCTGATGCCTCCCTCCTAACCAAATCACCCCAGAGCCCCTAAGCCAGCTGCCAGGCTTGATGCAATCTCCCCCACCCCCGGTCACACAACATCATTAGCTGTCCATCGTATGTCTTCTAAAAGCATTTTTGGGGGTTTCCATTATTCACCTCATCTTTTTCCTATGAGAGTAAACACACAGCATTCCCTGCTCTCATGGATCACAATACTTAGAGGGGTGGAGGGGCACTTTGGGGTGCCCCCACAGGATCTAGGGCCCTAGGGCAATTGCCCCTTTTGCCTCTATGGAAGCGCCAGCCCTGAATACAGGCTGAAGTTAAAATTCAGGTCTTCTAAAGGTAGCCATACATCTAGCGATGTATGGGCAGATTCGACCAAGAGATGAATCTTTTAATACAATATTTGAGCAATCTGGCTGAACTCTACTACCACCTTAATTAGTGCCAGGGTTGCCAACCGTCCGTAAAAGTACGGGCAGTCCGTACTACAGACAGGGAATTTCCCCTGTCCGTACTTGTCCGTACTTCTAAGAAGGCGTCCGTCTAAATGTAAACAGCCGCGATAACAGCAGCTACACACAGCACACGGCAGATCAGTAAGAACCCCCAGGCTTCTATCTCCTTATTCCCTCCCTCCAATCAGCAGTGCTCTTTGTGGTGCTTCTGCCTCTCTCCAGCCAATGAGAGAGAGCCAGAGAAAAGCAGCCGAGAGAGCCCGCCCCCCACACTCCCGTTCAGAGCAGTGCACCACGTGGGTCCAGAACTTCAGGAGTGATATCCATCATGGTCCCAGTCAGGTCAGAGAGGCTGATTAAAGGCTGATTCACTCTCCGTCCTCAGTTGCTCTCCCCCAGACAGCAGCAGCAGGTAACCAGCAGCACTACTATACATTATAAAGATTAGGGAAAACTAGCTCCTTGCCACATGGATGGGTGGAGTGGGGGAACGGACAGACAGCATGAGAGGTGGTAGAGCTCAGCTATGCACAGTTGTGTTTACATTCAGATTGGGAGCAGATGAGAGACAAGCAGTGCAGGCTCAGTGACATGCTGTGTCTGAAGCAGCATGCTATGTCTCTGGAACTGAACTTGCACAAAGTGCACAGCTGTGCAGTCACATCACCTCTCCTGCTGCTGTGTCTGTCTCCCCCCAGCTAGATGTGGCAAGCAGTTACCCTCTATGAGCTGCAAAGGCTGGGATTTGAGTGCCTGTATCTGATCCTCCTGATCATAGTGTTGTGGTCCTAATACAATCACACTGCTGAAAACAGTGGGACATTATTGAATACACCTGTCTTAGTTTTTGCAGTTGTCTCACCGTTTGTGCCCCATTCCAATGCAAAATCATCCCCCTTACTATTTTTCTCGCTTTTCCTCCTCTCTGTCCCATGTGCTATCATCCACCCCTCCTCTCTCCCTCCATATAGCTTCTTGTGGTCACTGTGTGTGACAGACCACTGCAGGGCAGCATTGTGTGTGTCACAGACCACTGCAGGGCAGCATTGTGTGTGGCAGACCTCTGCAGGGCAGCATTGTGTGTGGCAGACCTCTGCGGGGCAGCATTGTGTGTGGCGGACCTCTGCAGGGCAGAATTGTGTGTGGCAGACCTCTGCGGGGCAGCATTGCGTGTGTGGCGGACCTCTGCGGGGCAGCATTGCGTGTGGCGGACCTCTGCGGGGCAGCATTGCGTGTGGCGGACCTCTGCGGGGCAGCATTGCGTGTGGCGGACCTCTGCGGGGCAGCATTGCGTGTGGCGGACCTCTGCGGGGCAGCATTGTGTGTGGCAGACCTCTGCGGGGCAGCATTGTGTAAGTGGCAGACCTCTGCGGGGCAGCATTGTGTAAGTGGCAGACCTCTGCAGGACAGCACTGTGTGTCAGTTCAGTGGGACTGTGTTTCACATGAGCCTTATGCAGTAATCACCTGCTTCAGCTATGTTTATTTCCTCCCAAAATTAACAAGTTTCCTAAAAAAAAAGCCCGCTAATGACTCCGCCCCCTGACTCCACCCCCTGTCCGTCCAAACCTTGGGGTGTCCAGATTTTTTGACCATTTTGTCCAGGAAAAATAAGAAATTGAGTTGGCAACCCTGATTAGTGCTACCCACACTTCCATTCAGGAGGATCGACCATGTAAGAGCAAAAAGGTTCAGTATTTATAATGATTATACATGATCTCTCATAGGTATAGAAAAATACAAATACAGTTTTATTGAAGGATTGTACATAACTAGGCAGACCAACCAATTTAAAATGATCAAAACATGGCCATACATGAGCGCTCAGTAATACTTGTCACCACACATCAAACACCCCTTCTGGTACCGGTACCAATATCTCCAGATTTTCTGAGAGGGGGAGAGAGCTAATGCAGTCACTAGCAAGTATGATGGAACTTCAGCATATAAGCTAGGAACAAACATGTGCCGGCATGTTATGGTCTCACCACCCACGTGACTCCTCCAATGTTCATCCGGATCTAAACTCTTCCAGGGCAGCCCACTGCAGGCTATTGTCTCACAGCATCACCAGCACCTCATGGCGGTAAGCATGTTAGCTCGACCAGTCTTTCATATTAATGCCCCTGTCGGGGAGCAGCCGCTACACCACCTGTCCATGCTGCCACAGCTTCCGCTGATCCAGAGCGGAATTTGCTAGCCCCCCTATTCCTGCATATCGCAGAAACCCAACAGTGGTTAGCAGATCATGTTTCCAGACCTGTGTCCACCACTACCGTATCTACATTTTTAGGTCCCAAACGGTTGGGCAGCTATCCCTGTCTCTCGTGTAGTTAAATTTTGCAGTGTAGTTAGGGGCCAATCATTTAAAAATTCTACAGGTGATGCTCAATTTGAAATAAAGTTGTTGTTTTTTTTTACATGCCAGAGTACATATATTTATGCTTTATTTTGTCCTGGCAACCTTATGTATATTGGCGAGACCACGCAAAAAATACGCGATAGATTTGCGCAGCATAAATATTCTGTACGTTCCCCTGGAAATTCCCTGAGTTACCAGTGGCTAGACACTGTAGGGACCTTAGACATGTGGACTCTGACCAGAGATTCATGGTCATAGACCACATTCCAAGGTCTCGCAGAGGAGGTGATCGTATCACCAAATTGAAACAAAAAAAGGTCTACTGGATTCACCGTCTGGGACCAAAAGGGTTAAATAAGGACTTTGATTTGCATTTATTTCTGTAATTGTGTTTTTTCCAGATCTGAAATGTGATGTACTACACTGATATGGATTGCTCGATTATGCGTCTTGCATTCATGCTGACATCTGTCAGATAAGTGACTGTGTCTTTAAGGGGATTTTCCCATCTATGTTTGCATATGTAACTTTGTTTCCATGGTTACCATGATGTCACTTCCGGGTCCGGAAGCTATAAATTGTTTATTTTGCCATTTTGGGTTAGCTTGAAAAAGGGTGAGATTCACCTGAAACTGTTGCCATTAGCTGTATTATTGGAAACGTTGAGCTCAATAAGAAAACAGTGTGCCGCAACCTATATGTATATATACACACACACATTAGCGTATATATATATATATATATATATATATATATATATATATATATATATTTAAATAATAGAAGGTTGCGGCACACTGCTCTTTTATTGAGCTTAATGTTTCCAGCAATACAGCTAATGGCAACAGTTTCGGGTGAACCTCACCCTTTTTCGAGCTAACCCAAAATTGCAAAAGAAACAATTTATAGCTTCCGAACCCGGAAGTGACATCATGGTAACCATGGAAACATGGATGCACATCCAGGGCACGAAGCTTCCTTTCCATCACATCCCAAAGATGTTCTATTGGGTTGAGATCTGGTGACTGTGGGGGCCATTTTAGTACAGTGAACTAATTGTCATGTTCAAGAAACCAATTTGAAATGATTCAAGCTTTGTGACATGGTGCATTATCCTGCTGGAAGTAGCCATCAGAGGATGGGTACATGGTGGTCATGAAGGGATGGACATGGTCAGAAACAATGCTCAGGTAGCCCGTGGCATTTAAACGATGCCCAATTGGCGCTAAGGGGAATAAAGTGTGCCAAGAAAACATCCCCCACACCATAACACTAGCACCACCAGCCTGCACAGTGGTAACAAAGCATGATGGATCCATGTTCCCAATCTGTTTACACCAAATTCTGACTCTACCATTTTAATGTCTCAACAGAAATTGAGACTCATCAGACCAGGCAACATTTTTCCAGTCTTCAACTGTCCAATTTTGGTGAGCTTATGCAAATTGTAGCCTCTTTTTCCTATTTGTAGTGGAGATGAGTGGTACCCGATGGGGTCTTCTGCTGTTGTAGCCCATCTGCCTCGAAGGTTGTGCATGTTGTGGCTTCAAAAATGCTTTACTGCATACCTCGGTTGTAACGAGTGGTTATTTCAGTCAAGGTTGCTCTTCTATCAGCTTGAATAAGTCGGTCCATTCTCTTCTGACCTCTAGCATCAACAAGGCATTTTTGCCCACAGGACTGCCGCATACTGTATGTTTTTCCCTTTTCACACCATTCTTTGTAAACCCTAGAAATGGTTGTGCGTAAAAACCCCAGTAACTGAGCAGATTGTGAAATACTCAGACCGGCCTGTCTAGCACCAACAACCATGCCACGCTCAAGTCAAAATTGCTTAAATCACCTTTCTTTCCCATTCTGACACTCAGTTTGGAGTTCAGGAGATTGCCTTGACCAGGACCATACCCCTAAATGCATTGAAGCAACTGCCACGTGATTGGTTGATTAAATAATTGCATTAATGAGAATCTGAATAGGTGTTCCTAATAATCCTTTACACACACAAACACATCACTTCCTGGTTAGCGACCATGTTTTTTGTTTGTAAACACTGCCTAAGACTGGCAATTAAAAGACAGGATCGCGGCGGGGAGCGGCTAAAACAGCAAAGAGGGATCCAGGAGATAACAGTGACTCGATTGGTATGTTTTTTATTGTACAAATCGAACAGTACAGATTCTCTTTAAAGAGAACCTGTAACAAAAAAAAGTTCCCCTGGGGGGTACTCACCTCGGGAGGGGGAAGCCTCAGGGTCCCAATGAAGCTTCCCCCACTCCTGTAGCTGCAGGCAGTCTAGCGCTGGGTCCCCCAAAGAGTCCTGGAATCCGCCCTCGACAAGCCTAATAAGCGCTGATTTATTTACCTCTCCTGGCCCCAGCGGGGGCGCTGTTGCAGGCTCTCCGCACGGAGATAGGCGAAAATAGCCGATCTCCGTCGGGTCCGACTTTCGCCTGCGCAGTAGAGCGGCCCGACGGAGATCGGCTATTTTCGCCTATCTCCATGCAGAGAGCAAAGACCGCGCCTGCGCTGGAGCCGGGGAGATAAATATTTACATCGCTGCCATTTCTGGAGGAGTTTCGCCGCGGGACCGAGGAGGACGGGGGAAGCCTCAATAGGATCCAGAGGCTTCCCCCACCCGAGGCGAGTACCCCCAGGGGAGTTTTTTTTTACTTTACAGGTTTTCTTTAAGCAAAAATAAATGTTGAATAAAATGAGATGATGAATTGTATGTGTAATACAGATTAACAATAGAACATTAGTTGCAAAGAAAAAAAGTCTAATTATACTTTCCAGTACAGGAAGCGTTAAAACACTTGAACTGTTATCTATGCAAAAGAGCTTCTCTGAGCTATTCAACCAAAATCTCAAGCTCACTCCAACCTGAATTATTGCAAATTCTTTCCGTTTTAACCACCCTGGCGTTCTATTAAAATCTTCAGTGTGGCGGCGCAGCACTATTTTTCTTAAAAAATCATGTAGCTAGCCTAGCACTAGCTACATGATTCCCCCCTCCCTGCGGCGTACCTCCCACCCCTCCGATCGCCACCGGCGCGTATGCCTGTCCGGAAATCCCGTTCTGAACGAGATTCCCTTTAGGGCTTCCCCTTCGCCATGGCGACGATCGTGATGATGTCATCCACCCCTCAGCGCAGCCTGGCACTGATTGGCCAGGCTGCGCACGGAGTCTGCGGGGGGGGCCTCTTTCGCGTCGGGTAGGGGCGGATCGGCGGCGATCGACCTGTACATGCAGCAAGCAAAGTGCTTGCTGCGTGTTTAAAAAAAAAATTATCAAAATCGGCCCGGCGGCGCCCTCCGGCGGTCATACCGCCAAGGAGGTTAAGAGAGCAAACTTTTGTTATCCTAAGTATTTTAGTAAGGGGGCTTTTAGGATCATTGTAGCCCCTCACACACTCCAATGAGTTCTGGTTCACCATGAGCTTGCTGGTTAGTCTGTACCTCTCGGTGTTACAAGCCCTACTCCATAGAGCCAAATCAATCCATACCATGCACTGATGAGGATCAAACAATCCGAAACAGTCTGTATGCATGTTGGATTATTATGGCCCTGTACAAATTAACAAACTGACACATCATTGCATTCCAGCGGTTCTGGAGGTGTGTTTATCTTCAAAGGGCAACAATGGTTAAGTTGCATATATTCAGCAGTGATGCACTGGGAGACATCTCAAGCTCACTCCAACCTGAATTATCGCAATTTTTTTCTGTTTTAAGAAAGCAAACTTTTGTTATCCTTAGTATTTTAGTAAGGGCTTTTAGGACCATTGTAGTCGCTCACACACTCCAATGAGTCCGGGTTCACCCTGAGCTTGCTGGTTAGTCTGTACTATTCAAACAACTTGGTTGAACTCAGTCCTGTTTTCTTTTTTTTTACTCTCAAAAAAGGTTTAATTGAGCAAATAAACAAATTAACAAATCGCATAAGAACAGAAAGTTGCAGGTATTGACTGTGAGGTTATAATCTGAATCTACTGATGACATTAAACCGCAGTACATAGTATTGACCTTCTAGGGTGATTAAACGAAACATACATATCTTCCCTAAAAAGGTTACAAAAAGGGAAAGTGAAAACTTTCATAGGGAATCTCCTAATGAGGTTCCCATCACAGAGATTAAAGATAAAGAGATGATCAACAGTAAAACGTATAATGCATTATTAAACAGTATAGTAATCCTAGATTGATGTGTATTCTGTTTTAAGGAGGTTGTGTATGGCAGAGGTGTCAGATATGTGCATAAGATTATAAGATTGGGGCAGAAGATGATATGATAATAAGATAATGTTGGGGCATGTGCTAATGGAAGTATGATGCAGATAGTCAGTTAGCGCAAGTGCTGACCTTGGTTTAAAGAGGCATGCTCTTAGTGGATTTAAGATAGTAAGGTGATATGAGATCCATGTTTAGAGTTCAGCCAAGAATCCCATATCGTAAAGAATTAAACAGTGTCATCCTTGGTCAAACTCATAAGATATTCATTAATACAAATATCATTTATCCTTTGTAATATTTTATCCCAACTGATATCTTTGCATAACCAAGATTGAGCGATTTGAATTCTAACAGCTGTGGTGAATTTTGTAAACAGGGAGTTCTCTGTCTTAGATAATTTGTCAATCTTAACATTTAATAAGGCAGGAAGAGGAGATAGGTCCACATTATGTCCCCAAAGTTCATAAATGAGTCTAAAAAGTTTTGCCCAGGTTTTAGACACCTGGGGGCATGTCCACCAAACATGGTAGAAATTCCCTTCCCTCCCACATCCCCTAAAGCAAAGATTTGAGTGTTTGCTTGAAATTTTGCTGAGTCTAGATGGTGTTAGGTAAGCTCTATATAATGTCTTAAGGGAAGTCTCCACGAGAGATACATTGTTGGAGCAATGGGCTGTGTTTTTCCATATTAGTTGCCATATATTCTCGGGGATACTAATCTGTAAGTCTTGTTCCCAAGCTTTTTGATATGAAAGCTTAATATTCTCTTTGAGGGTTATCAATAGTTTGTAAATTAGGGATATTGTTTTAGGAATTTCTCCTTTTGATAGAAGTTGGGATTCTAGTATGGTGGGGTCATATGTGGAGCATAGTGGCCAAAATTTGGCGTAGAAGTGGGATATTTGGGTATATTTAAAATATTCCTTTAGGGGGATATTATAGGTGAGTCTTAGTTCCTGAAAGAAAATCAAACTACCTTTCTTGCTAAGGCCAGAAAACCTATAGAATCCTGATTTCTGCCACCATTCTGTGTAGTTGTGTTCTGTATCTGGAATGAAGTCTGGATTAGATTCTATAGTGGAAAGTCTAGAGGGAGAACTTATCATTTTATACTTATATCTTAGGAAATTCCACAGACATAATGATTCTTTTAGGAAGGGATTGACTTATCTTAGGTAGGTCAGGAGTTTTTATAGACCACATTAGGTCTTGTAGTTTATAGGGGTATATAGAATTGTTTTCAATCTCTCGCCATTGAGAGGTATGTGATTTGAAGGATGTACTGAGTGTCTGAGCTATTCTAGCTGCTTCGTAAAATTTTAAGAAATTTGGAGCCCCTAATCCCCCTTCTGATTTATGCCTATAAAGAATGGAAGCTTTAATGGAGGGTCTTTTGTTCCTCCATAAATATCGTAAGAGGTCTTTTTGGAATTCTTCTATAGATTTTCTCGGGATGCGGATGGGTAGGTTCCTGAATATGTACAATAGCCTGGGGAGAATCATCATCTTAATGGATGTGATTCTCCCTAACCAGGAAATATTTAGTTTATTCCATGCCTGGATTTTAAGCTTCAATTGTTTAAGAAGAGGGGAGTAGTTATGATCATAAAGTCCCTCTAGGTTTTTAGTGATGTGAATCCCTAGATACTTAAGAGCTACATCTTCCAGACAAATCCAAAGTTTCCCCTCAACAGCGTTTCAGATGAATTATTAAAATTCAGAAGGAGAGCTTCTGTTTTGTCCGGGTTAGTCCGTAAGCCAGAGGCCAGTCCAAAGGCATCTAGGGATTTCAGCAAAATTGGCAGGGATAAATGTGGTTCAGTTATGGTCAGAAGGAGATCATCTGCGAACGCACTACACTTATAGATTTTACCTCCTATTGTAGGACCTTGGATGTCTGGATTTGATCTAATTTATTCTAGTAAGGGCTCAAAGGATAAAATGAAAAGGGCGGGAGACAAGGGGCATCCTTGTCTACAACCTCTCTCTATATTGAAGCTATCAGACTCGTAGCCGGCCGTGAGGATTGTAGCAGTAGGGTTAGAATATAAAGTTTTTAGTATATTTAGGAAATTGCCAGAAAAGACAAATTTATTTAAGGTTGCATATAGGTAGTCCCAGTTTAATGAGTCGAAGGCCTTCTCTATGTCCACTGTTAAGAGTGTCATAGGAAGGCCTTCTAAGTGACTATGATGGATTAGGTTACAATTTTTTCTGACGTTGTCAGTGCCTTGTCTTGCTTTCATGAATCCCACTTGGTCCGTCTTGATCAGTAGGGGTATTGTGTCATTTAATCTTAAAGCTAAGATTTTTGTCAGAATCTTATGATCTATGTTTATGAGAGATATTGGTCTATAATTTTTACAGAGAGTACTGTCCTTACCCTCTTTAGGAATTATTGTAATAGTTGCTTTATTGGATTCTATAGATATTGGTTGGCCCTCTCTGATGTGATTTAGGTATGTTTGTAAGTGGGAGGAGATGGAAAGCTTGAACATTTTATAATATTGGGCTGAGAAGTCATCTGGACCTGGGGCTTTAAACGGTTTGAGCCCGTCAATAGCCATATAAATGTCTTTAAGAGAGAATGGGGCGTTAAGGGATTCGAGTTGGGATTGAGAAATCTGAGGGCGTTTGAGATGGCTTAAGAACCTATTAATAGCTTCTGGGGTGGAAGATTTGTTGTTTTTATAGCTATTGGCATAGA
Organism: Hyperolius riggenbachi; assembly: GCF_040937935.1. Taxonomy (NCBI): domain Eukaryota; kingdom Metazoa; phylum Chordata; class Amphibia; order Anura; family Hyperoliidae; genus Hyperolius; species Hyperolius riggenbachi. The sequence continues at coordinate 399,615,490 of NC_090647.1, read as the reverse complement.
ATTCTTTAAACATGTTTGTAATTTTGGAGGGGTTATGTGTTAAGCCACCCCCTGGGGTTTTTAACGGGTTTAGTTTATTGGCTCTTTTCTGGCCTAGTAGTTTACGGGACAAAGTGGAGTTGGCTTTATTTGCTAGATAAAATTTATTATATCCTAACCATCTAAAGGATTTGGCTGTTTCGCTAGTTAAAATGGCGTTTAGTTTTTCTATAGTTTCTTGAATTTGTTTGAGTGCAGTAACAGATATACAGGTGCTATGCTTACGCATGAGATCCTGAAGTTGTTTCTCTAGTATCTCCTTCTGAGCGGATTTATTCTTCTTTAGGGAATTATTGAGGGAAATAATTTGTCCTCTTATATATGCTTTATGGGAATCCCACCAAGCGCTGATCGAGGTGTCTGTAGGTTTATTAAGTTGAAAAAATTCCTCTAGAAGGAGTTTAGTTTTTACTACCATTTTGGGGTTGTTTAAGAAAAATATTGGGATCCTCCATTTTGGTTTACTGGTAAGTGAGTGTAGAGGGGTGAAGTTGGAGATTATCATGGAGTGGTCCGAAAGTGGGAAGTGTATGATTTTGGATTCCTTAAGACCTACTATTAGTAGCTTTGATGCAAAGATGTAGTCCAGTCTCGATGAACTATGGTGAGGGTGAGAGAAAAAGGAGAACTCTCTTTTTTGGGGGTGTGATTCCCTCCACGAGTCTATTAGGTTATTCTCCTTAAGTACTCTGAAGAAGGCTTTAGGAGGAGAGGGCCTGTTTTGAGATTTTGTGTAAGAGAGGTAGTCCATTTTGGGATTAACCACTAAATTTAGATCTCCCCCCAGTATAAGATTCCTATTTTTGTATTTATGTGTCAATTCTAGTATTTCAGCAAACAATGTACCACTTTTGATGGAGGGAGCGTAGATGTTTATTAGTGTAATCCAGGGGTCTCAAACTCAATTTACCTGGGGGCCGCAGGAGGCAAAGTCAGGATGAGGCTGGGCCGCATAAGGGATTTCACAATCAGCAGCAACCCGCCCCCCCCCCCCCCCCCCCCCGCCCCTTGCATTGATTTTTATTTCAAAATCAAATTCAAACTGAAGCGAACTATTTTGCCTATTTTACCTTATAGTTCGCTTCAGTGCTCCCATTACAAGTAATCCGCCATGTCCCCGCCGCAAAACGAGGGCTGCAGAGCCCCCAAATCGCCCAAGGGGCAATCCGCCGGCATTTCCTGGAAGGGGCAGAGTTTTCAGCTTCAGCTCTGCCCCTCCGTCAATCGTGGCGCATCGCCGCCTCTGCCCACCCCTCTCATGCTTCCTTCACAGAGAGGGGCGGGGAGAGGCGGCGATCCGTGTGGCGATTGATGTCAGGAGGGGCAGGGCTGAAGCTGAAAGCTCTGCCCCTTCCAGGAAATGTCGGCGGATTGCCCCCCCCCCCCCCCCTGGGCGATTTGGGGGCTCTGCAGCCCTCGTTTAGCGGCGGGGATGCGGCGGATTACTCGGGAGCACTGAAGCGAACTATAAGGAAGCTTTTGCTGGCGAGGGCCACAAAATATTGTATCGAGGGCCGCAAATGGCCCGCGGGCCGCGAGTTTGAGACCCCTGGTGTAATCTCCTTCCCTTCTATTTCTCCTTCCAGGGCTAAAAATCTCCCTTCTTTATCCGAGTGTTTACTTTTAAGGGAGAAAGGGAGGTTTTTATGGATAAGTATGGCAACTCCATTCTTTTTTGAGGAGGGGTGATTAGAGAGATATACTTTAGGAAAGTCTTTATGGAAATATGAAGGGTATGAAGATTTGGTGAAGTGCGTCTCTTGTAAAAATATAATGTCCGGGTTTTTGCTTTTATAAAATTTCAAGCATTTGGCTCTTTTTGGGGGGCTATTAAACCCCTGTACATTGTGTGAGATAATTATCATACTTTATAATTTATGGGGGTGGTACGTTCTTTGCTACTCCAATCTCAATCTTACACATCATTATTAACATGCTCGTTAAAGGGGAAAGGAAGTAATTCCCTATTGTTAGTCTTATTATATTAAGGCAAATACACATCAACCTTTGAGAAAAGCATAACTCATAACGAAAGAACATTCTAGTTAAGTACAACAAATACAACAAATTATTAAGGAAAAGATCACCTTCCATAGGTGATAAAGGTGCCTCTCTGGATGAAGAGACTGTTCCTATAGGGTAGGAAGTTTGTTTAGGGCAGCAACTGGCACAGCTCGGCCAGATTTGTTAACCAACAGATAGTGGAGCCTGAATCCGGGCAAGTTGGGAAGGAAACCCAGAATTGTAGTGGAGAGGATACCAAGTAGGCAGAAGTAAGTACTATAGAGCTCATGTTAAGTCGAGGTGTGACTTAGTTCTATATATTGCCTGGGCTAGCGGGTTGTAAGTTCCAGAGTAATGTTTATCCGCAGGGGCTTTTTGGGACTGAGATCCTGGAGAGTGCTCTTAAGTCATTTGTTTGTGTCATTAGATCTGATGGCATGTGGGATCTTAGATGGAGTGCTCTTAGATGGAGTATTGTGGTTGTCCTTACTGTTTTTAGTGTTAGATGGGGGAACCTCTTGCCAGTCTCTTCTCATGCGCTTAGGATTTCCTGCGTGCTCAGTAATCATAGCTTCAGTTGTATCTAAGGCATTGTTCTCCTTGAGGGCTTTCAAGCCTGCTTGCAGAGAAGTGATCTGGTATTTTTTTGTGCCAAATTTGAATATGAGCATAAGGGGGAAACCCCATTTGTACATTATTGCTCTCATTTGCAGGGCTAAGGTCACTGGTTTAAGTTCCCTTCTTTTGGCCAAGGTGATGGGAGATATGTCAGGATAGATCTGGACCTTGTGTTCTCCAATGCCATGTGAGCCCATGTCCCTGGCTGCTCTCAGGACGTTCTCCTTAGCTTCAGGATAGTGCATTTTTAAGATAATGTCTCTCGGAAGGTCAGAACGTTTAGGTGTCACCAAGGATCTGTGAATCCTGTCAAATCGCAATAATTCCTCATGGCAATCAGGAAGGAGCGCTTTGAATAGAGCAGTGACGTACTCCTTGATTTCAGTGATGGACTCTGGGACAGATCTGATGAGGAGGTTATCTCTCCTTCCCCTATTATCTAGATCTTCCATCTTAGGTGGAGAGGCGTTCATCCTGTGCGATTTGATTGTCTGGTAGAGTGTTAATGGCGCCCCCCATGTCATCTACTCTAAGTTCCAGTCTGGCTGTTCTCTCCCCTATGACGTCAATTTGAGTCGATAGAGTACTTACTGCTGAGCTGATTTCTATGGTAAGAGCTTCTTTGAGGTCTGCGATCATCGCTGTAATGCCTCTCAGTGTCTCTGTGCTGTTTCCCCCATTATCTTCTGTGTTTTTTATCTGTGCTTGGTTCTCGTTCGTCTTAGCGGGCGCCATCTTGGGAGTGCTGTTGTCCCGTGGCTTGAAGAAATCTAGTGCCCGCGCTGAGGAATCCTTCCTCGCATTAGCCATGGTAGGAAGCAGGGGTGTATTAGAAGTCTCAGGGTACCTTCTCCTTCTCGATAAGGCTGGTAAGTCAGGCGCTCTCCTGGATCTGGCTGGAGCTGTGAT